>NC_092859.1:157017904-157065582 GCF_032062135.1 Pyxicephalus adspersus
GAGAATACACCTCTGAGGAGGAAGACATGGCTAGTTTATCCTAAAAGAGAATACACCTCCGAGGAGGAAGACAGGCTAGGTTCAATGGAAAATGGGCAAATGGACACAGTGTTATTCTCCCCAAAGTGGACCACAAATGCTCGATCTAAGAATAAGAAGAGGCCACCATATGATAATGCAAATTATAAAGTTGAAGTATTTTTTAACATAGAAGTGGAAAAACAAGAATCCAGGAGATCCACCTTAGTTACACAGCCACCAATGTTGTTTTGCACAGTTCTAAAGGGATCAGTTTTGGTTTGCATTGTTAGCAGTGTTCTTAGTGCTCTCCAAACTCAGACAGAAGTGACATAAAGACACAAGCATGACAGATGAGATCCCCAGACAATCGCTCCTTTTGCACAATTGCATCTTAGTTAAAGACAGGGTGCTGCTTGTGGCAATAAATCCTTCCAAGGAGACCATTTAATATTCCTCCCAAGTGCAGCTTGTCAGTCACACTATTGTTGCAAGCGAGTTACGCAAGCACAGAAAAGAGGTGGGTGGAATAGTTCAGGAATGAGGTGTTTCGCATTATATGATAATTTTCTGCTGTTGCCATGGTATAGGGAATACAGCAGGTTAATGTCAATTACATAACGTTTACCTCACTAAAGCCTACACACTGCACAATCTCAGGCTGCAATTGTTCCAGATGAGACATAATTAATGTCTACCTCGCTCCTTACCACTTCCTTTGAACCTCACTAATTGAGCATTGAGTTGAAGGATGCTCTTGGCAACTGTAGAGGTGAAGCCGACACAACATATACATTCTATTTAGCAGATTCTGACTTTCTGAGTCTTCAGTCTTCTCATCTATTCTACATTAATATGGTCTGGGATGAAATCTTTAACATGAGCAGGTAGTTACTTAGTGTATGGTAGCTCAGGGGTGGGTCATAACTCGGCATAAGTACCAATTTATAGCTTACATGAGGTCTGCCTTTAATCCTGTACAGCAGAACCTAATTCTGGTTTTATTATCTTCTCTGCAGTTCTGCAATGAGTATGAGCCCCTTCATGATCTTTACATCTTCACCACCTTCAGATATCTTGATTGACTAGTTCTGCATAGGGTAACCCTTGTGCATTTGCGGGGGATTTAACTCATGCCCTCACAAAGTCATGCGCTATGGCATTAGGCGCTGCAAGCAGGCAGGTAAGAATGTCTTATTGATGAAGGCTCATACTATATTTAAGTTTATCCTACTTCCAACTTTTTCCTTTCTTTAAAGTCAAAATCTATTTTAACTCCTGTTGGTTGAAAGGTTCACTATCATGCTAGGAAGAGCATAAACCCGTTGCTTTGCCCTGCTTGTGACAAGTACATGTTCACTTAAAAAAAAAAAAAAACAACCCACCTAAAACTATTTCTTTGGAGTAGTTTGAATCTGCCATCAAGACACATCTGCCAACCAGAATACACATCTGTAGGACCCAGAAGGTCAGAACAAGGTGCTATCGGGAAAAGGGAAGTAAATAAACTTACTGTCTGTTCTCCAGGTGGGAAAGGAAATATTTGTCTTGATCCCACACCCTCTAATGCACAATCTGCAGCATTCCAGCTTTTTCTATTGTAATTGAGAGAAGGGAGATATAAAGCACCCTAAAAAGAATCCTATTACTTCTGACTGCAAAGTGATTGGCTGTTCTCTGGACACTTCTGAAGACCCTACTGGGATAAAATACACAGAGCTAGTTTATTTGTACTGTTATGGATGCAGTAAATGATTAAAAAGTATGACTCACCAGCTATAACCTCTCTGCATGTAGAAAGTGGTTATAGAAACTAATATTTCATCATCTTGAAGTACTACATGAAACGAGAAAGGAATAAACTATACCTGCAATTTTAATCTCATGGTACTGAGGGATTTAACCTTTCTGTTGGCAGTCATGTCATCCTCAGCCTATGAAATCAATCTGCCTCAAAGAATTGGATTTCCAGTAAGTGGTTAAATCACTCCTGAGCATAAGATCAGGACTGGCAGTGCGGTGTAACTCTAGCGGTTTAATATGGCTGTAGCTAAAGTAGATTAAACTTGTGTAATATGTTAAAGTGTTCCTGATTTCAACAGCCACTTAACAAACCTGTCGTGTGTGTACGGAGAATCAAGGTAAAACAAGAATTAAAGGGCTCATGTGTATATGGATGGTTATGGAAGCAGTGCAGTTACTGCTCCTCAACCGAAGCCATCTACAATGATGTAGAACCAGGTATGATGTAGAACCAGGTATGATGTAGAACCAGGTATGGAGGCACCATTAGCTGTCAATTTTACTACTGCTTCAAGTGGTGTCTAAAAATCTGGGGTCTGCTGTAGTGGTTTATGAAAGATGTGTTTTATTTATGCAAAAGAAAGCAGGTTACCCATCTATGTGCGCAAGCTTTTAAGATATGCACATGCAAAAAAAGTCCTCTTGCCACAATAAATTTAAATAGTCACAGAGTCTTCTTGAGAAGGGAAGAAGGCCAGGTTAGCAAAGAGAGGAAGAATTGTGAAAAGATGAACTTCTCACACACCCACCCTGAACTGGAAGATGCGGGCGTGATGGTTTCAATGTTGTAGTAGCTGTTTTCTAGTTGGGGTATTTAAAGGTGGTCATTAGTGGTCATGAGAAGTAATGGGTAGGGCCTCATAGGGTGTATGATTTTCTCTCTTCCGTATGGCCATATAGGTGTCTGTGGATACCTATGACAATTTTGAACCAAAGTTAATTAGTTATTTGCTAAATAATTGGTATATAACTGGTATTTAAGATGTTTTTTGGGAATGGGGGTGTGGGTGAAAAATAGCGAGGCAGCCCAGGTAAGCTGGCACATCAGAATTATCTTTGCTTTCATAGATTACTATCCCAGTTAGCTCCAAATTTCAAAATGATACTTTCCTGCCCAGAGGTGGAAGCTCTGTCATGCCACCCTTTCACCAAATAACCAATATCAAACGGAACATTTTGGAAATGGTGTACCAGAGTCATGATCTACAAACTGACAAGACTCCCAGATATATAATAAAACGAGAGGCATCTGTTATATTTTGTACAATTCACTTTTAAAGCCACTTTTTGTGATTGAACCAACCATTAGCAATATTCACAGAGAAGTATTATTATAGAGAGGGAAAGGTGAAGAAATGAAGTTACCTATATTGGCCGGAGTTGTTATTTAAGAAGCTTCTACCCAATACAATCAAATTTAAATAAAAAGGCTTTTTCACATTGTGAGAATGCACGAGAGTACCTTGCAACCAATGAACATTCATCCTTTGTGGTCATGATGACTGATAAAAGGACATATATTATTGTGCCATGGGATATTGCATATTTAATGTAATTGTTTTATTGACCATTAGATTTATTATAGACTCTTGGTTGTTGGAAATCTTAATGCATCATTACTGTTATTGTGTTATTCTATAGGTGGAGCTATTTATATCAGCAGCCAGAAATGCAACTAACCAAAGACACTACATAAGGTAGCCATTTACAAAGTTGGACTTTATGCTAATCAATGGAAACGCGCCATTATTTTGTGCACCATGCAACCCTATTCATAAAAGTGGCAAAAAGCTGACTTCACTACTATTACTACTACTATCGACAAATTTACTACTGCGACGACCATTCATAAAATAGTGATGAGCATGAGCGTCAATTTACAGCTCACCAAATAGCATTCTCTAATTAAATATTGGTGAATGCCATCTGCTACAATGTAGGTCAATTGTGTTTGTTTCAAATACCCAATCATTACTTTTAAAAATTAAAATTCCATGTACACCACTTCAAAAAGAACCAAATAAATGAAGATTCTGGCCACCACCTGAGTTTTAATATGATTTGGTGTGGTGATTAAAGCCCAGATCGCCACTGTTCAAAATTTTTTCAGCCTTTAGGAAATCTGTTGTTTTATAAGTGGTAATAACATTTAAAGATTTGAGAATGAAGTGGCAATCTGTTAGTGTAAAATTGTATTAAGATAATTGTAGGTAGCAAAATGTCCCTTTTCTTGGTCCAATGAAGACAGACCCAACATAATATTCAAAGCAGAACTGAACTTGTTGGTAGGTGGTGAGTTTCTGTCATAATCAACATATATGCACAATTCACTTGCACAGACCTAATTGGCCCCTACATGGCACAGACCAGTTTGCAGGACCCTACAGGAATGACAGGTTCAGGTCCCTGTCACCGATTGATGATCCAAGTTCAGGTCCCTGTCATTGTTGCATCTCAGGAAGCTGCTATCTTTGTCCCCAACTGCATGGCAACCTTCCATGTCCTTGGAGTTCCTCTTTGGCCATGGTGTGCCACTAATGATGTAATTCCCGATGGCTGACTCTTTATGCGGCGGTACCACATATACAGCAAAGCTTTACACTATATGGTGCATGTGCTATAGCAAAAGGCAGCCGTGGCTATTTTTAACAAAAGAGACTTTACATGTTGTTCTTGCATAAAAGTTCTATCTCCTGGTGACTTTTTGTGTACGCGATTTCGGCTCATTTTACTGACAACCGCATTTTAATTCCACTCAATGATCAAGTCTCCAAAATATTTCACTCTTCCACCAGTTAAAAAAAAAGAAAAGTGAGAAGATCATTGACTCTTCTTTTAATGTAACATATTTTTAAACAAGAATAAAACCAATATATACACAGAATACTATTAACAGATTGATGTAGAAGCACCCCAGGTCTATAGAATGCAGAACCCAACTTTTATGCAAACTCTGGCTGTGAAAACGCCATTTTCTTTTTATTTTATTTCCAGAGTGATTAAAGTACTTAAAGACGTAGACATTGAATGTGGAGTCTTCTGGCAATCGCTGCTTTAAATAGAATGATCATGTCACGAGATTACCCCATAATTGCAAATATGGCTGTTAATTAAACATGAACAGCAACAGATCTCCGATAATTATCCGGTGCTGTGGCCATTTATAGAGGTAATGATGGCAGTTTATTCCACTGATGTTTTTTTCTTGTTATCTTCAGCAGATAACTCAGAGCTGGTGAGCAGACAATACTTTGTTTTAGAACTTCGGTGATGTCAATGTATGTGGGGGGGGATTAAAGCTACATTCAGACGTGCAATGATTGTCGTTGGAAATGATTGTTTTTGATTGTGGAACAGTAAGAATGAATGAACGATGTACAGAGAGTGCTGTTTATTCTATGGAGAGGGGAGGCACCCTACTACATCCTCCTCCATAGGAAACCGCTGTGGTCGTTAGCTGTCAATCATAGGATGGATCATTGAGCAACATCGGGGGAAGCCGTATAGACAATAGATTTTGATGTCTTGGGTGATGAAATGCCATTGTCTGTACATACAGTAGCTTTAGGGCATTACTGCTTCAGGCATGCATCAAATGTATGGCTGGATACAAACTGAGAGAACTGCTGCCAGTTACCAAATGCTGCACAAACATGTATGCAACATTCTGTCCAATCACAAAAGAAAATCAGAAAGTGATTGGTTGGTGGTTAGCTATATTGTTTGGGTAATTTCATTGATGAGATTTTACATTTTACATTCTGCAGACATGGGTGACAATTCCTGCTTTCCTAGGTGAATGTTCTGCTCTCTCTAAGCCTATCACTGTATTACCAGTACAGTGGAGTATTGAGCGAGGGGCTGCAAAAGAGAGAATCATGTGACATGAGGTTGTGTTTCCACCCAGGGATCCCGTGAGAAACCTGCGGTTTAGGATTTTGTAACATTTACATTTCAGGTACTCTGAATTGGCTGCATTGCTTTCATTGTCATTGTCGTGTCATTGAGTATTCAGCCAATGAAGCTAGATTGTGTGATCTCTGTATTTGATAAAGGAAAAGTTTGGGTCACACTTACCTATCTCATGCTAACCCTAAATGAAAGTGTTTACCCCATAATGAATGGGAGCTGCCAAGCTAGGGTTGAGTAAGTCACAGGTAAAGGGTGACCGACTACTTGCTATCCGTAAACTCATGCCTCTGTCATCCAAACACAGGGAAGTGAAAGTACTAAAGCCAGGGAATTAGAATGACAGACACCAAGCATTTGTGTGTATTTTAGATATCATTTTGGTTGGAATTGCCTATTAAAAGATTCCAAAAAAACTTTCTAAAGCTGAACTCCAGAAACATTGTTCCTTCAAATAGACTTCTCTGCATGGCAAGGGTTCAATCTTGTTTTTATCTTGGAGATCGGTAAAAAGTGGTTTTACTAATACCTTGTATTTATATGAGCCAACATATTACGCAGCGCTTTACAAAGTCCATAATCATGTCACCAACTGTTCCTCAGAGGGGCTCACATCTAATGTCCCTGCCATAGTCAAATGTCATTACCACAGTCTAGGGACAATTTTGGGGAGTCCCATTAACCTAGCTTCATGTTTTAGGAATTTGGAAGAAACCCAAGCAATCACAGGGAGACCATGCAAACACTATGCAGAAGTGCTAACTACTGGGCCACCATGTTGCCCTACTATCTTTATCCCTTGGGTCATCAACCAGCAGCTGATCCCCTCTTCTATCCAATGTTCTGGGTTTATGGCATTCCCCCAGCATCCTGTTTGTAATGATAACAGAGCCTACTTCCAATGGACAGAATGCCTTAGGAAGAGCAGCTGGGGATCCCGGTGGGTTTGGGATAAGACAAGTGAAAATTGTGCAAAAATTAGCATTTAACCTTTGGACTGGGGCCCCACTGCAAGGGTCCTTTTTTACTTTTGGTATTCATCTTTAAATGGCACCCAGTATCTGAATGTTGCAGTTATTCTTCTGCTTTCTTTCTTCTTCTCTAATCCAACTCACAAAGCATTTTGCAGACTTCACTCTCAGCAACAATATTTGAGAATCAGTATTTGGCACTGCGAAGAACGGCGATATTGTTAAGAATATCTTTTATTGTTAGTAAAATGTTCAGATAGATGGGTCAAGATCCTTATATTTGTCATCAGGTTCAAAGTTTCAATGCTCCTCTGACTTCTTTGCCCTACAACATGTCACTCATTCATCATCTCTCACCTCTCGCTGTCTGTGCGTTCTGTTCTCCGCATCCCATCCGTCTATCTCTGCCATTTCACAAGGCTGAGCTCTACACTAACACGCTTAATCAAGAAGTTCTTTGATATCAAAAATAAACACTAACTAGAAGCTGAAACTGTCAGATTCCATCAATCTTGGTGGGAGAAAAAGCCGAGAAGAGCACAAACTCGGGAGTCTCCAGCACCTCTGGTAATTGCACTGGTGTTTATTGATAGCTGCATCAATTTGGCCCTGTCGGGGGTTGATTTCCCAGCGTGCTACAACTGACTTAGTGCTTGATGTACATGGCTGGACACTGCTCAGCAATTAACGCGGAGAGATAACCTGACTATATAATAACACTGTTTATGAAAATTGCTTGTCACTCCCACTCACAAACAAATAGGACTTTAAGAAGACTAATTAACAGAAGTAAATTATTTTCCAACTGTAAAGGGAAAAACTAACAAAACCTACAGGATTGGAGTTTTTCCAGTAAGTAAACTTACCCTGGTAAGTTTCCATTGTTTGCTGAATTGGTACTTGCGATGACTCCTTTCTATCAAGTCTAATGCAAGCACAACAATGGTGCTTTTGGAGTATTGAGGTGTTGGCCACTTCTTTTGATTTCTTGGCATGCTATGGAGACAGACAGATAAAGAGTGAAGAAGAATCCAATTTAGACATCATGCTTACCAAAGTACATATAAAAGATGGCATTACTTTTGTATAAGATCAGCCCCTTGCATTGCATTATTCAACTAGAATGTTGTAGCAATTTCTAACCAGGGTTCCATAAAACCCCACGGCACCTCCAAAGGTTGCCAGGGGTTCTTCAAACAGTGACTGATTAACCTCCCATGTGATGATGTCTGCAAAGCTCTGGGGCCAAAACGTCCTAATAGAGCCAGTCACCATGTGTTTTCGGTAAAGTAGTATTCTAGTCACCACTGTAAGGGGAGCATTCTTTCCACTTACCAATGACTTCCAACAAATTGGTTTTATCAGCGGTTCCTCAAGACCTAAAAATTATTTCAAGGGTTCCTTGTGACATGAAAATTACATTTGGGGTTACTATAGGTTAAGGGTTGAGAAAGGCTGCTCAGACTCTCAAGTTTGCCTATTAAAGTGGAACTAACTTTCCCTGAGTCCTTGATTCCTCCACAACCAGATTCCATTTGGTCCTATGCCATCCTGGATTCTTTCTTTGTTCTGGCATGCGATTGCCAGCTTCGCCTGTCTTCTTCTGGGTTCTTCCTACATCACCTGATCTTGTACTGCACAGGTCAGTTTCCTTCTGATAATGCGTGGGATCTAAGTTTTTTTTTTTACGTTGTAGGAAATCCCTTTTAGCACATGCTTGAAATTGGTTTTAGGGGATGCGCAAAAGGAGCACCCCAAAGCCTCCTTGGATGTGACGTATGGATCCCAGGAAACTCTGGATTTCCAATTTAGTCTGGTAAAGTGGAAAAGATGAAAGGGATGGGTCCTCCCCTTCAAATTAAAATAATGTGAACATTTTTTCCGTAATCTACCCTATGTTATGATAGGTCCACTTTAAGATTTTCCAAACTAGGGTTTTCTAAAAGTATTTAGGTTATTTGTTTACCAATTTTTTGCGATGGTGGGGAAAATTCCCTTTTGCAAAAAATCCAATTAGATGCAAAGAAATTTAAAATAGCAGGGTTTTTTACCTGTCTATGATTGGATGGTTGAACTCATCAGAGCTTTATCTCATTTGGCAAGTTTTCAGCGGTATATTTCACTTTGCTATGTGAACAGCCTGCATTCCTTTAGTAACCCCCCCCCCCCCACACACACACCCAATAATGCTTGCCAACGATTTGTCTTGTTACAATGTAACTTTAGTTTACCTGTTTTATGCCCTCATCTTTTCATTATGCTGTAGGCTTGGAGCTACAAAATATAATGGATAAAGGAATGGGAGCTGCATACCAAATCCAGGTGCAGCGTATACATTTATTCTATTTCGGAAGTGCACACATATTTTTCTTTATTTACTTCGGGAACATTTTTGAAATGCAGCTGCATCCGGAACATTTTATATGAATGGTAAATTGACCTCCTTAAATATCCAAATGATTCACTCCTACTCAATTGACTCCAGATGTGTCCAATGAACCTCATCCATTTATTTCTATTAGCAGCAATATTGTAAGAGCCGGTAAACATGGTCCCTTATTAAACACTAATGCCTGTATAGTATGAGGGTCAGTGAACTCTTGTTGTGTCAATGGCTATGAGACTGATGCTCCTTGTGGATGAACCTTCATTAAAGATAATGGAATTTGCACTGCTTGAATACACAGCGTTCCCTTTGCCTCGTGCTCGTACCTTTCACTAGTTGGAACTTTCCTGCAGAATGGTTCGGTGGCAGAATGGACAGCGCCAATGCCTTGCTCCTTTATAGATTTTGGGTCATCAAGACTGTGGTGACACCTTTGTGGTTTTCCTTCAATAACTGACCCAGTGATAGTAGTTGGAAGTAAAAGATAGGAATGTTCATTAGATTATTTTAGCATGTGAACAGTGTGCAAAGAATTGTGGAACTTTGTTTAGAATGTTTGAAATTCTATAATTAAGCTTTAAAAAGTTTTAAATATATAACTGGCTGAAAAATTATCCCAATCTATGAAAATTATAAAACTGAGAAAACTGAGGGTAGCTCAGTTTATATATAGGGATTTGTTTGTAAAGTAGGTAAATTGACATTCACCAATGGTATTATTATTATGTTGTATTTATATAGACCTAATATATTACTCACTGCTGTTTTAAGTCTAAAGTTATCAGTGGCGTAGATATAGACTTTTTGGCCTCAATGAGGTTTTTGGACCCCCGACTTTGATGGTCTTTTAGCTAGACATCTATTGGCATCAGTGGTCATTTCTTTCACATCAGGAGCACCTCTTTATATCAGAACTTTCCCCTTCAAATAAGGACCCCCCTTCTGGAGTAACCCACTTCAAACCGGAAACTCTCTGTACATGAGAGTCATCCTTTCATGGTATAGTTCCCCTCTTTATGTGAAACAAGTCTCCCCCCACCACTTTCCACAGTTATATGAGGAGCTGCCCTTCATATAATAAAAATCACTTTATATCAGAGTTCTGTCTTTTAAAGAGCCCCCCTTCCAATCTGGAGTCACTCATGCCACATCAGAGTACTCCCTTTATGTGAGAGTTACCCCTTTAAATCAGATTCCTACATTCACATCAGGAGCTCTCCTTCATATTACAAGAACCCCTTTATTTCAGAGTTCTCCTTATTAAAAGAGCTCCCCTTCAAATCTGGAGTCCCTCAAGTCACATCAGGATACCCTTTAGATCAGAGTCATCCATTCATGGAAGAGTTACCCCTTTTACATCAGAAGTTGGACCAAACAGAGGAGATTTCCTGCTTCTGTATTACTCTGCCAGGCTCTGACAATTGGCACCATCTAATGCAGAGATAGGGAGGATCCAAGGGTAGGAGACCTTCTCTTCTTGCTCAGTGCATACAACAGTGAAGAAGGTGGAAAAGTCTATGGGGCCCTCCAAGGTATTATTCAAGACCTCTGCAACCCTTAGCGGTTTGACGATCAATGGTGTGCAATCAACTGTCCCCCAAAGGAGATTAAAATGACTGACATCTTGCAGCTTCTTGTATTTCTTTCTCCGATAACTTGCATGTCATTATATATATAGTATATCTCACCCATGGAGGGTGTCAGCCTTAGACAGCACTGACAGATGGAAGACTCTTTGCAATGGGCACATTGTGTTATGTGTGCTGTAAAAGTTACAGCAACACTTGAGATATGTTATTCCTTAATAGCTGACATTTCTAACACATTCTAGTGCCACTGCTGGAAATAGCAAGATTTATCTGTCTCCTTATGTACAGAAATGCATAATAGAACACTATTGATTCATAAAATTAAGAAAAAAATAGGAATGTATTTAGATATTTTAGAAGCATTGCATGCTAATTTGGTTGATTGGCCAGGTATACATCAGATGGATACCTCGTGTTAAAGTACATGGCGGGTGGATTATCCTTTAGCTTGTAGTTGTCTGGGGTGGTTGATGACATGAACCAGCAACCGATGAGAATGCTGCCCATTGTGTATCCTAAAAACTGAATTTCAGACAATATTTATCCTGACAATATCAGCTGGGAGCCAGTTGTCACCAACTGATTCATAGTTTGTGCTCCAATTTCCATTTACACATTGAGAATGGTGGATGATTGAGTCAAATTCACCAAACAAGAACATTATCCCTACTCTATAATCTGAGTTTTATGTAATACAATACAGCAGATTACAAAAATGATTCTGAGCTTGAGTTCATCTTTTACATCCATACATTGCCACAGCGAGACAACAAGGATCGTCTGGTGGATGTGGTTGAGAACACTCCGTGGGCTCGAAAACAGCAATTTACACTGAATATACTGAAATAACCTTTAAGTGTTTTATATATATATATGGAATTCAGCACAGCCATCTATCCATTACTACTTCAGCATTATTATTCTCAGAATTCTGGATTACTAGGATCTAGACACTATGGTGAAGGGTTATGGCCGCACTCTGCAATGTTTTATCTCTACCTTCATTGTGAATAGTTTGTGACATTACATGTGCTGTTCATGAATTTGTTTCTTCATTTCTCTCTGTATTCTGTATCTAAAGTCATTTAAGCTGAAATAAGTGATTTTCACTGTTTCCTTTATCAAAAACATGCTGTACTGGGAATGCTGGGTAACTGAGCTGTCCCTGGTGCTGAACAAATCTGGCTCGGAGAGTGCTTGGAGGAAAATATCCCGCAGTGAACTTACTATACTTTGCTGCTACAAAACCTGGAGGTCTTTCCGGAATGTGGATATTATTATACAATCTCCTATGTCACACATACGCTTATTATGTATCGGTGGGGGAACCAATTGTTGTTCCTATCTTAGATATACTCTAATATAAATATATATTTTGTATTTATCTGTGTTTTTCTTTTTAAGTTCATGGTAAAATGATGTTTTGGTTATAGGTCATGCAAAAGTGTGTGTTAGACCAGTGGTCGCCAACCTTTTCGGACCTACCGACCACTAAACTTACGGGCTCCGGATGTGCAGGGAGCCGTGACTCACTGCAAGGGAAGGAAACTTCCCCCATAGTGACGTCATGATGCAGAACCCGCACATTCACCCATCACAGGTATGAGCCTACCATGGGAGAGTGGACGCTTGTGTCCAGAGAAAAGTTGTAAAACATTTCTGGTGATTTGTTCTGATCTCAGGGGAGTATTTACAGAACCCTAATGCCAAAGTGAAAATGAAGGTGCCAATTCCATTATTATTAACAGCCCCAACATTGACAGCAGAAATCAATGCAGGTAAAGTAGTGGACTCTACATTGACCCTCAGACCCCATCAGCGGTGCTGCACAATGCTTGCTGTAAAATATGCTCTGTATGCAAAATATTCAATAAAATGGGCCCCAGTGAAATCAGAAAGCAAGTCATAATTAAATCATAATCATAATTATAGTTATGTTGCATTACAACACAGCTCTCCAAAATACAGTCCATGCCTGACAAATACCTGACCTGCAGTTTTAAGTATCCTGAATATTATTATTATTATTATTATTATTAAACAGCATTTATATAGCGCCAACATATTACGCAGCGCTGTACATTAAATAGGGATTGCAAATGACAGACTAATACAGACAGTGATACAGGAGGAGAGGACCCTGCCCCGAAGAGCTTACAATCTAGTAGGTGGGGGAATTTCAGACACAAAAGGATGGGAGATATGTAGTGTGGGAAGTAGTGATGGTTTCAAATGACAGAAGAAGCCGGGTAGGCAAGTTTGAAAAAATGGGTTTTGAGTGCTCTTTTAAATGAGCAGAAAGTAGGAGCAAGCCGAATAGGACGAGGAAGACCATTCCAGAGAGTTGGAGCAGCTCTAGAGAAGTCTTGTATCCGTGCGTGTGATGAGGTTATGAGTGAGGAAGTCATTAGTAGGTCATTGGAAGAGCGGAGAGAGCGGCAGGGGGAGTATTTTTTAACCATGTCAGAGATGTAAGTGGGACAATAACTGTGGAAGGATTTGAAGGCAAAGCACAGGAGCTTTAATTTGATTCTAAGGTGAAAAGGAAGCCACTGGAGAGAACTACAAAGAGATGCAGCGGAAGAGGAGCTGAGGGAAGGATGGATGAGTCTGGCTGCAGCATTCATAATAGATTATAGAGGAGAGAGTCGGGTTAGTGGAATACCAGTGAGCAGGACGTTACAGTAGTCCAGACGCGACATGATAAGAGCCTGTACAAGGAGTTTGGTGGTCTCAGGGGACAGGTAGGGGCGGATTTTGGAGATGTTGCGTAGGTGAAAGTGACAGGACCTGGAAATGTTCTGAATATGGGGGGTAAATGAGAGGGCCGAGTCAAAGGTGACACCAAGACAACATGCCTGAGGGGAGGGCCGAATAACAGTGTTGTTAACAGTTAGATGTATGTCAGGGGGAGAATATAAAATAACACTGAGATCCCCACTGCACATGGGCAAACTTTGTCATTCTGGCAGTAGAAAGTTGTTCCCCAATATTACCCATACAACATATCAAAACCCAACCCCGGACCAAGACTTTCTTCCTTTCCCTCGAGTCTCACCTCTCCGGTATTATTCTTACCTTGAGTTCTGTTCCAACTCCATCATCATGGTGACACCTGGAGCATAATGACAGCAATCAACAAAAGCTTCAGGGTAGAAGAGGCAGGAAATGGGAGGGAAATAGCAGCAATCAGTGGTAAAGAAGCAAAGACTTGCAGTATGGGGTCCCTTGGTGGGCATGGGTGATCTTGCAACCAACTTGCACAATATGATCAGCCTACTTAGAATTCCTCTACTTAGGTGTAATCATTCATTTCCAAACCAGGTCATAAAGAGCAACTGAGTGTGAAATTTGCATGAAAGCAAATGTTTTTTTACCTTGTATACCTGGTTTAGTGCTTTATCCCAGGACAATTTCTATATTTTGTTAATGGGGCCCACTAGCTTGATTGGGACCCTTTTGCGAATGACATCCCTACATATATATACAATGACAATACATAGATACGCACTTGGTGTGTGCACAGACGTCATTCACCCAGCCTGTATGATGCCACGTAGGGGTTAAGACTAAGGAACCGCTAGCTCCAGCTTATAATAGCACCCACCATGTTTTCCACATTTTTGGGGACAAGCTGTGTATGAAGTGGCACTCCTAGCCCTTGTTCTGCTCATCTAGCTGTCAATCTCCTGCAGACTAATGAGTTGATTCAGAAATTTCACACTTCAGAATATCTTGGCTGCAGTCATTACAGCACAACTAGTAGGAGAGAGAGGGCAGGAGAGAAGAGAGAGAATGGATGTCTTGTGTGACAGTGTGTGAATCAGAGTGACATGTGGCCTTTTACAGAGAGCTCAGCATGCCACGGAGAATTTCTAGCTGTGTTTGCGCTTCTTATATTCAGTTTGCTGCAGAAAGAAAAACCTGCCCAGGCATCAGTGAGGATCTGACAATCCCAATACACACATTATACAGGAATGACACTGACAACACGGGCGTCATGCTATTGGGATGAATTGACACTGAAAATTTGCTTAATTTCCCAAGATAGACCCCGGTCCATTGGTGGTATTGCTTTGGATCGGAATATCAGCCATTCAGTTCAAGTCTACAAGGACAGACTAATGTTGATATTCAATCTCAATTCTTCGGTTGAGATTTTGGGGTCTGAAAGTGAAAATGTATCCTGCTCTGGGGTCTGGGAGGTCTCAATGTTAAGGAATCTGCAGATCTTACAACAGAAGAGGTCTGATTTATTAAAGCTCTCCAAGGCTGGAGGGAATACACTTTCACCAGTGAAGCTGGGTGATCCAGCTAACCTGGAAAAGATTTCTTCAAAGTCATTTGCTATTTGTTAACAAATGTTTTCAATCCTGGACCAGATCCGTTCCAGATTTGCTGGATCACCCAGCTTCACTGATGAAAGTGTATCCTCTTCAGCCTTGGAGAGCTTTAATAAATCAGGACCATAGTGTTTATATGTAGAGTTGTGTTGCCAAGCAGATATCATCATCGTTGCTTTCTGCTGGTTCTCTGACTCATTGTTGCAGATTATATGTTACAGCAAGCATTGAGCAGCATTGCTGCTGGTATTGTGCATTTTATATTCCACTTCTTTACCTGTATTGCTTCCTGCTGGTAATGGTGCTAATAAAAGAAAGATAACCTCCAACGAATTGCTCAAAGCATCGTGCCTCATCCTAAAAATACATATATATTTATTCAATTCTGAAAAGAAATCGGGACTTTCAGAGGCCAATGAAAAACTTTTTTCATATAGTTAAAATATTTAAACAACATAACAGTTTTTATACACTAATATACATACACAAAAAATTAAAAACAGCAACTTGCATAATTCTCCCTATTTTACCAAATATGTCTTTACTTGCGTTTTGTGGAACGAGTCCACTTCCTCAGGAGGAGACTTGGGAGATATCAAAATGTGATAATCAGCCCATAGATGTATAATGCCCTCAGGAATTTGGCAACGGGGCTCAGAAGGAGAGCAATGGGTGAACAAGGTCCAAAGGTTACCTATGCATAAAAAGAGAATCCACTAGAGATAGCTAGAATTCCAAAAGTGATAACTGATCTCCAATACCGCTCAATTTCTTGTATTGGAGCAGGATCTGCTCAGAAACCTTTGTTCCCCCAAAAACCCTGCACCGATTGACCTAATTGCCCTAAATGACTGTGTTGGAGCAGCGGGCCCAGTTGCCAGCCCTAAAACCAATTGAGCCATATTCAAGCACCACCATCCATACTTCTCATTCCATATCAACTGTTTAGTTAATGTTTTTTTACAATGGTGTTCCATTACAGTGTCCCCGGATACTTCTCTATGGATTTGTCCAATGAATAGGAGTCAGATAGTCTATTGAAGCTCATTGATGGAATCTGTACAATGCAGAGTGTTTGGAAAGGAGCTCTGGGTGCACGCAAAAGCTGGGTGCTGTTATGTGTGGCATGTAGATGGGGACATGTGCATATGATACATATGGAGAGCAGGGTTCACGGTGTGTCATCTGACAATCTGATTTATTAAAGGAGATAAAAATGTTCTTTTAGCAGCCTGAATGTTCCCTAGGCCTATAGAGTATGATTAAGCTTTATGTTGATTACCCAATCTGGTGGAAGAGGTTTTTTTTTTTTTAAATGGCGTTTTGCTTTTGTGTGATTGGATGATTTATGTGAAGGTTAGTTTATTCAATATGTTAGATGAGCATTCACTTTGCAAAGGCAACATTTCTTTTTTGAAATGTTTGTACTGAATTGTTTTTCAATTCAATGGTAATCTATGGAGCTGATTTACCAAATCATCCTAATAGATTATCCTTGTATTAAAAAACAATACAGTACAGACATTGGAATGGACTTACTAAAGCAGTAGAGGAAGTTCACTTAGCAAAAGGCTGATTCACACAGTGATCTATTATGATGCCTCAACACATATTACTTTATTATGACATTGGGGCATTCATTATGAATAAGCTGCCAACACACCCCAATGGATCAATTCAATTTTGTTAACAACTCGGTGCACCAGTGTGTACAATGTAGTGAGTTATGCATTGCATTTTACTGTTCCATGTGTTAGGGTGTCATATACAATGAATGGCACCACAATGCACCATGCACATTGGTTGCTACAACACACATGTGTAAATGGGTAAATTAAGTGAATCTTTATTTTGCATAGTGAATGTTAGTGAATAAGACAAAGATGTATTCGTGGTTCCTGTTTCTATTTACTCAGACTAAGTAAATGGTCTCTTCTTCTTTGGTAAATAAACCTTATGATGTAGCAGTGTCAGTATATAAGTGTGCTGATACACAAGGCTCATAAAACATTAACACACAGATTATTTATATCCAGCTGATCTGTTCTACATTTGTATCTAAAAAGAAATGCACTGCATTGGCTATTTAATTGATGTTTAGAAAGCATTAAAGGATATTTATTGTTTTATCACAGTGCAATGACTGCAATACAATTGTCATGGCTGGAATTGGGCTTCAGTTTGGAAAGCCTAAACATCCAGCATCAGAGGCGCACACTAATTCGCTAATACACCCAGATACCTTTGCCCTTTTGGCGTGTGCCAGGGTGGCCATGTTGCTAGCCCAGGCTTAGCTGTACAGATCTCTGTGCTGCACTCTGGTATAGCCTGGGGCCCACATTTGTTGCTGCAATGCCAGTTTGCCCGTTTGCATATCTAGCAAGAAAGCACGTCCACCGTTGTACATCCACGTCTTCAGATCCTGTCAGTTTTTTACATAAGCCTTTGAAGTTTTTTCTATTTGATGTTTTACTAGTGGTGGGTAGTACTTGAGCTTAAAGTGCTTTCAAATAAACCTAAGCTGGAAGATGGGAATTATAGTCAATAGCTGCACTGATCAATCTTGAAAAGTTGGACTTTGCGTAAAAGCTGATGGTGCAAGTTACTTACCTGACCCGAAAGCAAAGGTACACGAATACCTGCCCAGAGCCAACAAATGTGCACTGTGCATGTATTTCTGAATAACATGGAGGAATCCTTGAAATAACTGAAAGAATTGCCTCTTACATTGCTGGCGGGTGGGAAGAATGTCACCCTTACAGATAGCCAAAAAAATAATTTGTGTCACATGAGAGGTACACACTGCTCATTGCTCAAGGAACCCCTAGTAACCTCTGGAGGAACCCTGGTTGAGAATCACTGGTCTAATTGAGGAATAATGCCCCAAATCATTTATAGCGCTTTTGTTTCAATATTTCTTAGTAGGTGACTACTCATAATGTCTGGCTGGTGGCTCTGCTTTTGGGTGTGATTGCATTGTGATGATCAGTTTGTAGCTAAAAGGGCAACGCCCTTGTTCAGGGGATACAAGGTAAGCCTTGTATCCCCTGAACAAGAACAACTGTAGTGCCTATTAAAAATAAATACCATTATTGTCCATCAGTTTGTGAATAATTTATATTGTAGAAACATACAAGTCCCCACTGAAGAAGGTACCATTGATTTAAAACTGATTTTGCCTAGATGTACTTGTATTAGGTTGACTACAAATATTGTCATTATTGTCATTATTTTCACAACTTATTTTTTATGGATGACAGGAAAACAAACATAAGATAAACAATGCAAGTGATACAATACATTAAAAGACAGTACAGCTAAAAGTGATTGACAACCATTAAAGAAAGAAAAGTAGCAAGGAATGAAAATGGAAAAAACCAAAAGGGTGAACCAACAGTTTGAGGAGGACCATATACTTATGTATGTCCGTTATATCAACAATTACTGGAGGAACATTGGAAATCCGTGGCATTATGTACCAAGAGGTTTGTTCAAAAGACCAAAATATCGTTTGTTTTGTGAGAGGTGGTTGAGTATCCCAAGTTTCAGAAAATTCGTGCCTTATTTATAGAAGCTACAATCCAAAACCATGTTAGTTTTTCCGAGATGACTCAAAGCAGAATTTAATTATGGGCAAACATTAAAATCACCTTTCACAGAGTAAAAGACTTTCATTATCTTTCAAATGGTATATTAACTAATGAGTATATTTGTGGGAAACCACCTCTTTTGTAGTAGAAATGAACAAAGTTAAAGGAAACAAAAGAGAGAGGTTCATGGCTCATAAGTATAGGTTTAAAATTGTTTAAATCTTTATTATGTATCAATACATAATTAAGATTTAAACCTAAAACTTATGAGTCGTGAACCTCTTTCGTTTGTTTCCTTTGACTTTGTTCATTAAAATCACCTGCCTAATATTGTGTGGATCCCTCGTCTGAGCCATCAAGGCATGGACTGCTCAAGACCTCTAAAGATGGCTTGTGGTGTCCAGCACCAAGATATTAGCAGCAGATCCCTTGGATCATACTGTCTTCACCAGCCCATAGTGTATCCTACTGCCATCTCTTCCCCTAGCAAATCCACACATACCCGGCCATCCACATGATCAAAAACTAAACATGATTCATCAGACCAGGCCACCTTTTATAGCTCCAAGCATGTGAGTATAAATAACTGGACCATGGCAGTTATTTATACTCACATGCTTGGTATTGGTGCTTTTAGTGATGTACATGGGTCACTTTGGGCACTCTCACTGGTGTGTGGTTATGCAGTGCTATACACAGAAAATTGTGATGTTGTGTGTTCTGATACTTTTCTTTTAAGGCCAATATTTTTCAGCAATTTTCAGTGTTTAGTAAAACTTTCTATGGGATATAGACAGACTCACTAACCTTTTATTCCACCACATGTACATCACTGAGCCCTGGGCACCAATAGCCCTGTTGTTGGTTGATCTGTTGTCCTTCCTTGGACCACTTTCGGTAGGTACTAACCACTACATACTGTGAACAACCCAGAAGACCTGCCGATCCCACCATATGCTCATCATTGAGCCTTCGGCATCAATGACCCTGTTGTTGGTCGATCAGTTGTCCTTCCTTGGACCACTTTTGGTAGGTACTAGGCACTACATACTGGGAACAACCCACAAGACCTTCCATTTTGACGATGCTCTGACCCATCGTCCAACCATCACAAATCGGCCCTTATCAGACCCACTCAGATTAAAACACTTGTCCTATTTTCCTGCTTCCAACACTTTTCACTTGCTTAATATACCCCCTATCCCTACGTCAGGGGCCATTGGAACTAGATCACCAATGGTATTACCTTCACCAGTCAGGAGATTTGTTATTTAGTTTGATCGGTGATCTCACTGCCGCATTTATCTGCTGCTACCTTACATTGTGCAGACACGACATTCACTGTAGGGGTGCCGTACAGCCGAGGGACATGTGCTCCATCTATAATAAAAGTCAACTACTGCAGATGGCATTAATTCAGTCATTCCCCAATTCTCTACCAAGTGACTAAAGTGTTTTGTACAGAGGCTATTTGTGTAACCAGAAATCATCGCTATGACATTTAAAGACTCTTGCAATCTCTGTAACATATGCTAAAAAGCCATTTTTATAACTTCTCTCTTTTTATAGCACAATCACCTCCTCTTTTATTCTTTGTGAAAAGACAAGGCATTAAAGAAGACTGCATTATGTAAGAGGATTTCCAGAGTGCATTTCAATAACACTAATTACCATTATGACCATTTATTGAAGCAGGGGGCCAAAATATACCTGTGGGAGGTAAAAAGAAATAAAATAGGAAAGCCTGGAGCCAAAAAACAAAGGGCATAGGTAAAAGGCAGATATGACGTGGGTTCAGGAGGTCAGAGAGAAGAGAGTTAAAGTGGGTGAGGGGAAGGAGAGGTTAAGGGTGGGGAGTGACCAGTTCAAGGAGGTCAGTTGGGGTCACAGGACAGAAAAGGGGGGGATAAGAAGGAGCAGGTGACCATTGGTGAAGAGAAGTTGTGGAGAAAAGAATAGCTCACCCACCTCCCTCTAGGATATAGGGGTAGTGGATGGTGAGTTTTGAAGGCGGTTGGGTCCAATGAGGTAGATGTTGAGAGGTCCTTCAGGTCAGTTCTGAAGGTAACATTATTGGTGCTGCAGGGTACCACCTTAGGTGTGATGTCTCTGATTTAGTGTTATAAGAGGTAATATTCTAAGAGTGGTATAGTTGGCAAGGGGCTGCAGGTTTCGGGTATCTCTCTCAAAGCTGTAAAGAGCAGCTGCCAACTATTAGAGTTTGATGGTAGCAGACACCGAAAGGTTGGCAATTATCAAAATATGGGTTGGAGCCTGAAGTAGTATGGACATTCCTATGCAAGCTGCATTTGCATTCAGATTGCTGAACATTTTGCCACAAATGTTAGCTTGTTTCTGGCTAACAAAGAACAAATTGTCAAAATAAAACTCCACTCTCACTTGCACCAGCTCAAAGCCACCAGGACGACACCAATAAATTGCTATAATCCATTCTTTGCATATGTTTGCTCATCATCACCAAGCTTGTCCTATGTATTTTCATTAAACCGCTTACCCAGCAGAAGGTAAGAGATGAAACAGTTTAGCCTGAGATTCCTGTCCTCCCAACGGTCAAACAAACCCGATTCACGAGGTAATGGAGTTATGTGTCCATTCTGGTGATAGAACTAGGGCTGTGAAAATTCTAAATACAGCCTTGATTTTCCAGCATTATTGTTAAAGGAATGCTCAATTGCCATTATTATTCTAGGATGAAATAAAAGGCTGCTCTTTACTTGCTGGCGTATGTTCTGTCTTGACATTACAAAGGCAAAAAGAAGAGATAAAGACTAGTAAATAGGAGAGACTGTAAATAAACACAAATATTACGCTAAACTGCAGAGGTAAAAGCTGGGAACATTATGACCCCAATAAGTGACAAATAGCATGGCGTATGTAAAGGAATGTGTGCGTAGAGGAATACAGCAGATCTATAGAAGTCTATACAATGCAGCTGTTTCAGCTACACTTAGCAGAACCTATGGTAATGAATTCATTATATTGGTTTTATAATCAGTATGCAATAATGTGTTGTCATGATTGGGTGATTTGTTCAAGCAATAATTTTTATGACACACAGTGACAGCCTTGCCAGGGCTCTGGTGCAGTTCTGCAGGTATCGGCAATATTGGTACTGCAGTTGCCAAAGAACTAGCTGTTTGGTTAGATATCCTGTACAACTATTTTGATATTAGGCCAGGTAGAATAATGCCAACAGTGCATAGGCATCCCCAATAATACCAACAGCACCGGGAATCATCAATAATGCTGGTTTTACCCATAGGCTGCACTTTTAAGACAAGTCTTTCTTGACATTTTTTTACCATGGGGGAACTCTTAAAATAACCCCATCTAAAATTACTATATACACAGGTCACATTAGCACAGGGATTAGTAGGGAGAATGCTTTTTGAGTTGCTGACACTGGGAAAAAGATCATTGGTGTCACCTAAATTGACATGAGAAGCATAAATCGCTCAGAGCTCAAGGAACCTCTATCAACCTCTGGAGGAATACTAGGGTTCCATGGATCCCTGGTTGAGAAACACTGCTCCAGGCACATCTTAATACCTTAAACTTGAGTCCTGAAACTAAACAATATAACCGTATCTAACATTATACTCTTGGATCCTTGTCCTTAGTCTATATTATATCCTTAAACCCCACTCCATCATCAATGCCCCATTACTTAAACCTCTAAATGATAATTGCAACCTAATCATTTCCCCTGAACATTGACTTAAGCATAGAGATGGTTTTGGTGGGGGGTTCTAACTAGGCAATTACATGGGATCTCCGCCTTCTTCATGGTCCCAGTTGGCATACTGGTAGAGGGCTCAGTGAGTTAGGATGCTGTACATTTGGTGTCCCCAATTAAAATATGCCTATGGTCCTGTTTTTTCTAAAACCATCCTCGCTCTAAAAAAACTTTATCTATGCTAATTTACAGTAAACTTTCCAAGCCCAGAGCCTTCAACACCGAAAGCTAATGGCTAAAAGGTGTGCTGGAAATCAGATGGCATCATAATGAGGCATGTGGTAACATTTATTATATCAAGTAAAACGTTTTTGTAAAGAAATCGTTAAATGCAAGATTCACTAAGATTTACACTTAACAAGACATTCACATATCATGTGAACATTGCATATCACATATAGCAGAACTCCAAATTTAATAAACCCCACCATCTTCTTGAGCCCCCAGAAAAACAATAGATATATATACAGTATATATATATATATATATATATATATATTTATACATTTATATATATATATACATATAACTCTATTCTGATTTCCTGATAACCTCACAGGTCGATCCCCTGGTGTTGCTGGGTTGCACAATACGGAACAAATATAATGAGGATTCAGTGTATTAGTATTTTGATGTCTGTCATAATATTATTCAAGATTTTATAGGATTTAATTTGATTCTGGATCTGACTAAATCAATCCCCAGTCAGTTCTGCTATTAATTAGATACTGATCACTGCCTAGGTGGCCAGCAAAGCCTCCCGGCTATCCTCTGCCCCTATATACTATATGTCCCCCATAAGCACGTATCTGTAGCTAGTGCATAGGCAGGAAAGCTGCAATAAAGGAAAACAAAGCAAAAATACAGAGTTGGATTCCTCGACAAGGAACTGTTTAAAGCATGTCTAATCCTCTAAAACAACAACATTTTAATAAAGAATACACATTTTTACATGTGTTTGCTTCATTGTTCATCTATATTATAGGCAGGAACAAACAATGTTACTGGGAAGTAAAGGATAATCTCCATTGGCCTGAAGGGCCCTAAAGGGATATATGAAATAGAGCTAATAAAAAACATCAAGGATCAGACCAAAATTATGACAGAATGGCCAATGCAAATGCCCTGCCCATCCCATGGGCCTAATTTATTAAGCCTTCCAAAGGCTTGAGAAGATACAGTTTCATCAGTGAAGCTGGGTGATCCAGCAAACCTAGAATGGATATATTAGGTAATTTGCTTTTTGTTAGCAAAGTTTTTCAATCCTGGGTAAGATCCACTTCAGGTTTGCTGTATTACCCAGGTTCACTGATGAAAGTGTAACTTCTCCAGCCTTAAAGAGCTTTAATAAATCAAATCCAGTCAAAATCCCCTTAACAATGTGCCAACTAGAATCCATAGGGACCAAGAGGTAACTTTATGGTTCCAATAGTAATCATAACTGAAAGTAAATATTTCAATAAGTGCCCCTGTTTACAAGACATCAGTCTAAGAGGAATCTCCTCACGTTGAAATGATATCCTTTCACATCCTGTATAGTTGTTAGGATGGAAAGTAAAGGAAAATCTCCCTTCTAACAGATGGCAACCAATTGATTAGAAAAGACATTTTTTTGGCTTTGGTTGAACTGAAGAAAACCTTTCCATTTGTTGAAAGGCTGCTGCTTCACATCTCTCTTGCCGCTGCAATAATTCCCCCACTTCTGAGTGTTTGGCCCCGTCACTCGCTGCGGTTTCTCCTGCCGTCTCGTACATCAATACACAGTCAACCACAGAGAGTGACGCAACAGCAGAAAGTCAACCTCATCCAACCGGGGAATTCTTGCAGCGGATGGACAGAAGTGAAGCAGCGGCTTTTCTTTTACAATGGTTTTATTGATTTTTGAAAATTTAACAAAAGAAAAGAACACAAAAGAAAGATTGATGGTGAAATATACATCAGGAAACAGTGGTAAATGGTAAAATAATTAGCAAGGAAACATAGTAACTTAGGACAACTTGAACCGTAAAGCACAACAAGAAAATGTCAAGCAGTCACAGGAGTCAATGGGAAAACGTTGGAGAAGTGATGAATAGGAAGACCCACAGGCTTTTGACAAGTAAGGAACGAGTGTGGAAACAATGGGTAATGAGGAAGGAGGGTCTGGATCACTATTCCTCAAGAAGCTCTGAGAGCTTGAGATCAGAATGTAGTGGAGTCGAAGAGGAAGAGTCCATGGACCACTTTCTGCTCCAATGTCCTTTCAATGTACACGTTTACAAAGAAGGGAGGTGTTTTATGAGTTAAGTGGAGTGGCTATATGGAGCATTCAAGAATCATTGAGATTTTAATACATTTTTTTGTAGTTAGTTAGTACTTGGAATGCACAATACAAGTTTTTATAGGAAAACAAAATCAAGATGATGGTGAATGTTATTCTGCAATTGGTGGAAAAAAATTCAAGTTTACAGAGGCGGAGGATGTTGAAGAGGCCTTCATGAGGGCGTGGATAAACACTAGGTCTTCCTTCAATGTATTTCCCTTCTCAAGGGATTTTCTTAGTCCATCCTTTAACACCTTAAACACTTAGATTTTGATATCCTGATTGATATTTTGGAACAAAGGCTACATACCTGGCGAAGGGTTTTTCACTTTTTGGCCTTACATCGTTTTTGTTTGGTTTGGGGTCCGGCACCAATGCTTGGCAAATGCCAGTTCCACAATCTAATGCTACATTTTCCGCCTATAGCAAGCCCCCACTCAATTGCGCTATCCTAGTACATGGTTGCCCCCAGGACTTCTGTGCACAAGGGAAGATGTATGGGGAAGGACTAACAGTGGACCAGTGGGGGTGAATACTGGTGCTGCAGCTAAGGGGACCAGATTTTGCAAAAGTTTAAGGTCATTCCTTATAGTTGTCACTGCAGCAACTTTTCAGGATATGGGCAGCCGACGAAGATAAGTACATAATGTCTTCTTTTACCTGGTATCTTCTTTATGCAATGGGCCTTTTATTAAAGCCCTGCAAGACTGAAAAAGATAGGCTATCGGGGGAGAACCTGGGAGGTCCAGCAAACTTGGAATGGATATATTTAAAACCTTTGCTAATATTTGGCAATTTTTTTTCAATCCTGGACTACATCAATTCCATGTTTGCGTGATTACCCATGATAATCTATCTTCTCCAGTCTTGGAGAGTTTTAATAAATCAGGCCCAATGGCTATAGTGCTGCCAGGGTAAGGGATGATCTGCTCAGATAGTTAAGTAGGTTTTTTTTTACCCTTATTATTTTGTGTTTTTAGGAAAGTACTTACAATTAAGCCAACCTAGAAAAAAAGAAGCAACGTGTAACTAATCATGAAGGCAATTAAATGCTGCTCATCTTAAACATGATTAGTCTATTGACTAGTAACAAGGGCCACCAGTGTGCGGGTTGTTAATCCTATTACACTGACAAGCTGTGACAGAGTATAATCAGGTGAATTCCGCCTTGCCAGAGAACAGAGGTTAGAAGAGGATCCATTTGTCTGGCAAATATCTCAACTCTTCCCCTATCAACAGCTCAACCAAGACAAACACGTCCCTCTGGATAAAAGCGAGCCGCTTGCCAGTGCTGAGATCCCCAGAACTAAGTCAGCTATAAAAGCATATATTTCATAATATAGATCTGCAGCAAGAGTTATAATTAAAACTATTCCTGGTATAATGTTCGGTTGTCAGCTATCTGCAGGAATGAAATGCTCACTGGATGCTGCTTGAATTGTTATTTATAGCCAGTGGAATACAGAGCGGGAACATATGAGGGAGAATCTAGATGAAGCTTTATTTTTGAGGACCCAATAAACCTTCTAGCCTTTGTGGCCAACAAATAAATCAAGGGTTGCATGCCAACATCACCTTCGTAAATCTTCCTATAGGATACAGGTTTTCATGAAATTCTTCCTATTGTTTGTCTGGTGCTAAAGTTTTCATGAGTTCTGCAATTATCTGTAAAATTTTCACCATAGAAACATATCACCTAAGCATGACATCTCCCACACATAACCAACAAATAAGTTGTGCTGGTAATAAGGTATTTATATATGTTACAAATTGATTATCTGGCAGTGCAGTTAGCCACCATTGGTCAGTGCACCCTCTCTGTTCTCTTCGTCACTTAGGTCGGCAGTGGAGATTGGGTTCTCTTCTCTGCAGTCTGTTTATGACCCCCTAATTTCATGCTGCCTTGACCGAACTCTTGCCTGTGACCCTAACTCTGCTTTATCTCTTTTCTTTGGATACCGCATCTGGTGGATTGATCACCTGTGTATGACCTCTGGCTCTGTTCTGGGCTTGCCCTTGCTGGAATATTGGTACTGCATTATCTGTGACCTTCTGGTTCCGTGTCAGTCCCTCTGTCAGTCCTTCTCCAGACACCATTCCTTGCACACAGAAGTCCTTGGACAACTGTGCTAGAATGAGGCCACTAGGCTGAGCGGGGGCTTTCTATTGGAGAAGAGTGCGGTGTTAGATGGCAGACTGGTGTCTAGTGAGCACTGGTGCTGGACTAGGGTTTGACAATATAGCTTTAGAAAGACATATGCTGCTACACTGTGTAAGTAATATCAAGATTGCAGATACAGTTTAGAGTGCCATGACCACTGGGGGTGACATTTGTACTGCTATTGTGGCTGTAATATTATTATTATTATAATGCATAAAAGTGTTTAACATTTGACTGTTGAATGTTCTGGCACTCATCATGGCTCCCACCAATAACTTTCTACTATTGCTGTGGTCACCCTCCCATGTATTGGGACAAATCCAGCCCTGATCATAAGATTACAGTAATGTATCTTCTTACGGCTTAATGACCATTGGAACCTATTCGAATCAGCTAAATACATTGATTAGCCAAAACAGAAAAACCACTGACAGGTGAAGGTAATACCAGTGACTATCTGTTGACAATGGCCTCTGACAAGGAGGGGATGTTATTAGACCATGAATGAACAGGTTTTGAAGGTGTTGGGGTTGGAAGTAGGAAAAATGGACACGTGTAAAATTCATAGTGACTCTACAAGAACCAAATTGTTATGTCTAGCTGACTAGGTCAGAGGATCTCCAAAATTGCAGGTCTTGTGGGGTGTTTCTGTATATGGTGGCTAAAAACTACCAAAAGTGGTCCAAGGAAGGACACCCGATGGACCAGTAAAGGGGGCATGGGAAGCGAATGCTCATTAATGTATGTGGGAGAAGTTATCCGGTCTGCACTGATCTGATGGAAGAAATGCTGTAGCATAAATTGCTGGAAAACATAATCTTGGTCATGATATAAAGGTGTCAGAGGATACAGAGCATCACAGCTTGCTGTATATGGAGATGTGTAACCCCAGGCCAGTCAAAGTACCCATGCCGGCTCCTATCCACCACCAAAATTTCCTATAATAGGTCCATGAGAGAACTGTTATAAAGAGGAACAGAAGAAGGTGGCTTGGTTTGATAAATACCCCAGTCAAATAACAAATCAATGGCTGACTGAGCCCACAAGACCCTGCCATTGGATAGACCGGCCATTTAAGTTGCTCATCACCAAAATCATATATGCCCAAAGCATTCTTTGGGGTGCCATATTATAATCCAGTACCTTTTATATTAAAGACACTGCCCAGAACAAATACCGTTGTTTAAAACAGCTCTGGCAGTACTTTTATTTCCTCCGCTTTGTTCTGTATGTGCAGCAATGCAGCTTGTCAAGAGGGCTGGAGGAAAGTAAAAAAAAAGAATACCTGTAGAGGAAGTCATGCCAATTCTCAATGACAATAATCCATTGCTTCCTTTTAAGCTATAAGCATATGAGGAATCAATATTCTGTAAGTATGTTGTCTCTCTTATTTACTTATAAAGGCCCCCCGCAGAAGCTCTGGTTGTTCACTAGTAAGGAAATGATTGTGCGGGTTTCTTTTGCTCTCAGTGCTGATTAGCTCAGCTTGTCATACCCACTCAACTCTTAGGCCATGATGCCGTAGAGCCAAGCTGCCTAGTTGCTTCTATTGATGTAGATAAATAGGAAGGCAGAGGACATGCTGAACTTTTATATCTTTATATTTTACTGGAAAGGCTGAATGAGGATATGCAGAGTCGGGCTACTGGACCCACACTGACCGTCTCCTCTTCTCCCGGCGCCGAAGCTGGCATCTGTTCCAGCACATGAGTCATGGATGCTCGGCAAACAGGAGGTAATCTTGGCAGTCGTGGGAAATTTACATAAGATACAATAAGAAAGCAGTCGTATTTGGAGAGCGCATCAAGACGGGGGATATTGAATGCTGCGACTTCACTTAGATAAAAAGCATCTCGGCAGGGCAGCAGGATTTTCAATTCTAAACTCTAAATTAGTTCAAATGGAGTTTCATGTTCATAGAGAAATTATTTCCATCACCTCCCAAATTGTGAACGTGCTCTGGATTGACATAAGATAGAGGACGCCTGGAAAACCAATTTTACATGATCATTTGCTTTGTATAAAACAAAAAAAAATGGCACATGGTGAATGTGGGTTAGAAATATAGGGAAGCTCTGCTCTAGGTCCAATATATGTTCATACCCCCACCAGTCAAGAGGGAGGGGGCAATAATTGTTCAAACCTATAAGATCCATAATGGTCAATATACATCTGTGTATTAGCAGGAAGGAGTGAAGAAATTCAACATTCAAATTTTCATTGTTTTTAATGCAGAAACTTGATAATATCACCCATCAAAATTTTGCAATAAGGTCTAGGGCCACATTGAATGAGAAGATCCCCAAGCACTAGAGGTTAATTACCCTCTAGTGCCCCGGGATCGCAGTGGATTCTCAAAGCTGCAATCATTCTTGCAGCCCTGGGAATCCTGTTTGCAATCCCCCACACTAGTGCTCCCTGGCTGTGGTGGCCTCTTACATTACTCACCAGTGGGAAGAATGTCACCCTTACAGATTGATAAAATCAGTTAAACTGACCTGAAGGGCATAAATTGCTCATTGCTCAAGGAAACACTAGCAACTTCTGGAGGAACCCTGGTTGAGAAACACTCTACTAAAGACTGCAAGCAGTCAATAGATGGTATAATTATTAAAATTGGATTTTTTTGCGCTTGAAATGTAATTAGTAAACAATATCAATTCATACTTGGGCCTTACCTTGTCCTACTTCGTGGAACAGCCCTGTAACAAATCATACACTACTGATAACTGTACTTGTTTCCAGCATTGAGGCTTGACAAATCAGAGCCATCAGAAACAAACACAGTTATTGCAGTTTGTTACATGTTTTACATGAGGACATAGCGCCATCTACTATGGGCAAACGCCATCCACAAAAGATCATAAAAGATCAAGTGACCCATCGTAACCAACTTGAACCTGAAAAAAAAAGATATGGAGAGTGAGTCAATGTGATTTTACCCATGTGTATTCTCATCTAAAAACAAGTACCTTTTTATTCTGAATGGTTTATATTTGAGTATACATGGTAAATTTGTTTTTTTTTTCAATAGAGACATAGCATGTCATTTTAAGCATTTGTCAGCCTCCAAAATTAAAATAGTACATCAGCCTGTATATAAGTCTTACTACTTTTACATAAGCCCTACTGGTCCATAAATATGTACACAATTGTTTAAAGAATGCAAATTTGTGATAGTTAACCTACACATGCTGATGCTGCTAATTGTCAATCTGGGCAACCGGGCAAAAATGGCTTCTGGGCACAGAAAATTCCAATATTATCCTGTGCCCAAACCAGCCTAGATAACCAATACTACATTTCTTATTCTGGCCTCCTCTGTAAAATAAAAGACTTCAATTGGTGGTCAGTGACAGATATGTATTATTCATATATCACCTGTCCTCACCCACCTGCCTTCACTCTTCTACCAATCTTGTTTTTTCTGCCAAAATGTGGCATGACCATTTTTGAATGATGTGCCATCTTGTAATATTGGTATATAGAAATGAAGTGTGACGATAAACTGGCCATAAACCCTGTATTTACTATGTATATGAGTGAGCATTTATGCTGAATATGCACGTAATATCCCTTTGACTATCCATTGATCAGATTGCATTATTGCAGATTGCATTATGGCTGGTTGCACAAAGTGTACCTCAGTGTCCAGGTTTTCAGGCCAGTGAACACCCTTAACATGTTGTTTAATGATATATGAAACACAGTTAATTGCTTAATTGCTCCTTAATTAGAAAAATCCCAAGTCTCCGGCCTATCAGCAGCCCTTGAGGAATTGTATATCTCCGCATGTCAGTGTCGTCCTGCTGCTTAATGCTCTTAATCCATACAAATGCCGGTGGAGAGAGCTGAGCATTTATTGAGTTCGGAAGGGTTCAGGTATTGATTACATCAGTCATCATCAGCAGAAATTAAATTTCTGATAGATACAAAATATTTTGGAAATCTTTGCTTTCATCTGTCTTTAATAGAATATAATGGAAAATATGTATAATATTGATGAGAGTCAAAAAATACATTATTTCAAAGCAAAATTGAAAGTTTTTCTTTTCCTACATTTTCATTAAAATTATTTAGATTTTGGCAAAATTTGTATTGGAGTAAATAAAAAAATAAAACTAAGGTGGCCGAAAGTATAAAAAGAATGTCTTCTGTTTTTTGTTAGCCCCTTCTTTGTAGGTAATGGGTAGTCTGCTGAGTATTTTAAAGCAGAGCATATTTCGGAGCTGGCAGGGCATTAGTGACAAAAGGGACAGGCAATGTCCTTCCTGCAAAAATCATTCTAACCTGCCTGATCGCTTGGGAATATTGTCAAAAAGTTAGTTGGTTGCCAGGATATCGGGCGATCCTAGCTTCCCCTGTGTTTGTACGGAATGAATGAACACGCAAGCAAGAGTTTTATCATCCTAGCCCAGCCATTTAAGATGGTTTAAAAAGAAGAAGGAAGAAGAAATATTTGGTTGGTTAGTTGCCAGGGTATGCGTCAATCCTTGATTCCCTTGTGTTTGTTGGGAATGAATGAATAAGGGTGTAAAAGTTACATCTTCCTGGATTGACCAATCAAGATGGCCAAAGATTGCATCAAAAGAACGAAAACTAAGCGAAAATGTTGGCAACAAACTATTATTAGTTCTAGAACCGAATTCCCCCTAAAAAATAAATACCTTAAATAGGTAAACTGACTTTCCCCTGAAGCTTGCATTGACCAAAAGTGTGCCAAACTGACAATTGGAGAATAATAGACAATTGATAATAGGAGAGCAGGAGGTATGTTTCTAATTGCTAAACAAACCAGGAAGACGGTCAGATGAATGGAGAGTAAGCAATGGCATGTTTTTTTCCCTCTACTGTTCCGTCTCTGAACAGGATATAACTGTAATAAGCCATGCATATTTACTGCTCCCTAAACTACTGTACCTCTGGAAAAGTTTTTTTTATTGCTTTCCTCTTAACCAACTATGTCTATAGGGTTTTCATCTGGGATATGTTTATTTATTTAGTGGTTGAACTTTATGGATTTATTTTTTTTTCAACCTAACTAAGTATATAACTGTAACAAAGTCATGTAGAATGACAATTTGGGCAATACCAAGTTGGTTGGGAGGTTTATGGTATATGATGCCAAATCGTTCTATAGCAATAAAAGCTTGCAGTTGGCCATAAACCTTTGTCTTCAAAGAGAAAGCCCAGCTCATAACCCCTATGTGATCAGCATTGTTACGTAGATGTACATTATATCCTCAAAGAAAAAAACCTCTAGCTTTTATATTTTGAATTCCTCGTTTGATGGCGAATCTCTTATCCTGCAATGGCATGGGTGGAGCGTCACATAAAATAAGGATCTTACACTCCTGAACTGCTTCTCTTCTGAGGCTTGTGAAGAGAAGAGACAAACAGATTAGTGTGCTTTCCTGCAGGAATTACGATATACAGAAGGCTCCCTGTGTCTACAGATCACAGAGCTTCTGAGGACTTTATACAGAAATAATAATATCGGCCTTGTGTGCCATGTCAGGAGAAAGCGCCACTTGCCAAGTAGCCGTCACCACACAGGATGACATTATGACATAGAGACACTTTGACATAACCCCATTGACTGGCTCCCTGGTGGTTCACATTGGAGCAGATTATATGTAAATAGATAAGCCTTCTATATGTGTACAATATTTTTTCACAAGGGACAAATTTCCCTTTGGCAAAAAAAAAAAGTCTCTATTTGATATACTGTATAATCAGCAATGGATTGAGATAAGAGAAATGTTGGCGGCGACAGGAAAGTAACTGGGATATTTCTTACAGAATCAAACACTAGCACGTTTTTCTTTATAAACACTGGCATTTAACCTCCTGTGTATAGATTGCCCTGGAGTGGATTATTAATCAGTTATCTCAAAGTAGTATAGTCTGACGCTGATTTCCATACATTACGCTGAAGATTTAAAGAGCACACCGATGCCTATTTACCGTGTGAGCTAGGGCGGCAAAATCCATCAACTTCGATCTATAGCCATAAGGTCTACATTTTGCATTGGTTGCTGGTCTTATTTAAAGCAGACCTTGCTTGAAACTCAAAAGTTCACATTAATATTAGCCCCGCAAATATAAATAAAGTGTGTGTAGTGAAGCCTCAGGGGAAGGGATAAGGTGCCATTAGGAAGTCCTAAAAAGTCAACTGGAGAGAGAAGTTTTGCCACCTGACCACCCTTGTTTTAATATTTACCAATGAGGATAGAGGGGTAATTGTTCCTGTCACAACAGTTTATTGAGCTTAGACGTCTTTGGGTGGCTTGGGAAAACTTGTAATTGTTACAAAATGGGGCGCATTGTGTGGTCCTGCTTGAGTGGGTGATGTTGGTTGTACCAGGGGTCTCTTTTTGGACGCTGTCTTCAAGCTGATGGGCGTGCAGCTGGGGATAGGGTGGTAATTACTTATTATCTTGGCTGGTGGACATCCATCTGGCATACTTATATGTTTTTGTTTGATACGGTTACTTAAGGACTGTTGGTAAATAAAGGACTACTGTAGCCAATGTTTAATCCATGTCTGAAGAATTTCGAGTGTTTATTTGAGGTGAAATGAAGCTATGTTTTTGGCAAATCCATTAGTCAAGAGCTAACTGAGAGCAATAAAACATAAGAACAAAAATGTAAATATAGCTTACCTTACACCTAGCTTCTGGAATGATTGACTTGGCAAAATTGACATAACTGAGAATTCTCCCAGGATCTCCAGGACCCCAAATCCTGCAAGCATGTGCCAATGCTTTAGCTTTCCAGGATCCCCAATGGCATCATAGACAATGCACCTAACATGAATCTAAACACGATTCCAATAACCCACCAAACCAATACCAACCCTCCCCCTTTACATTAGATAATAACCACACTTTTATTACAACAATTTAAATACTATTACAAATTTATAACATGTAAAAAACATCAATATGAACCATAACTTAAAATAAATAACATAAATAGCAAAAACCATAAATTAACATTTTACCTTGAAACATTATTTTAACATTATTATAACAATGACCCATTTAACCTTTACTGGTTGCTGGTCCTCGTAGGCATACACCTCGTAAGTACACAAGTGGTCTGCTTTACCAAAATAAATATGTATATAATTGAAGCAAACTTCCCAGCTCGGGAACGACATACCCTTTCTTTTACCACAGACCACCACCAAATGTTATCAAACCACAATTCTACCAAATCCATGGAGACTCCACACCAAAGATGGGTCCCCAATCTGCCTTAATATTGCACCAAATGACCAGAAACCCCCCTTAACTGCTCACCACTGTGAACACCATCCTAACAAAACATTAAACATAACTAAACAATCCTAAAAAAAGAAGGGTGGGTGGGAAACTTTCTTCTCACCCTCTCTAAGCTAATGGCCCCCCTTTTCCTATTCCTGATCTTTTAACAACTTGACCTCTCCTTCACCTCCGTCTCCCTTTATCCCCACCTCTTTCTAACTTTCGAAACTAAATAATAAACCTTTTCTAGCCTTCTCCCTGTCTGCCCAGTCATGCCGACCGTCTATGCTCCTTCTCTCGCTCGCTCCTGGCCTGACTTTACCTGTATCTCCCTGGTTTTGGACGCACAAATTCCCAAAAAAAATATCAATTGCTTTTTTCGCCAGTAGGATAAGATAAAGGCTGCTTTAAAAATGTGTTGCATGCTTAGGTTACAGAAAATGTAGTATTACACTAAAAGAGATCTCTGTACAGATAGTGTCTGGTAACAAGGAACTCAGTAGGACTGAAGCTAAGGTGTTAAAGTTCAGGGGTGCAAGAAACAGGAAGGTAGAATATATTACAATACCACACACTAATAACAACTAGGGTCACCCACAAGGGCATAAGTTGTAAATAAAGGGCATGTGTGGTTGACCAAAATTGAGGAGCCATATTTGCCACGTTGCCTTCATCCCTCTGATGTCCAGACACATTTACTGTAGGTGGTCAGCAAATCCTATCAAGAAATTAGAGAGAGTAGGAAACTGTCCAGTGTGCTTCCTTGGACAGAATGAAACCATGTAGTAAAAGAGCCACATAGTGCCACTGCCCCTTGCATGGACACTTGTTAATCAGGCATCAACTAGGAACTGGACTCCACCCAACATGTCCCAGGTATCTCCTACAAAAGTAAAAGGGTTAGGGATCGCTGAGCCAACCACAACTAAATGTATACAGGTATTATTGCTTCTGAGAAGCTTATTACCAGCTGATGTCTGCTTGTTTCCGCTTCAACATATCACAATTCAGCTTGTGTCCTTGCGTGTGTCTTCCATTGAAGATCTTTGCTCCTCAGGACCTGTTACACCAACTAAACACAGCTTGATCTAAACCTATTGCTTGTTATCCTCTTTCCTGTGATTACACACCATAACATGTTATTTCTATATATTCCTAGGTGAGTTGTAGGCAGAAAAGTCCTCTTTATAAAATTAAATCTATATTGATTCAGCAAACTCAAAATGGTCATTTCTGTTGTGACTATGCACACAAATTCATATCTGGATATTGCCTATACAATAGCTAGTTCTTTTTTCCAAATGCTGGTGTAATTTCCTCTTGCTGGATTCTGTGTAGCAACATACAAAGCCAAATGATTTCTAAATGCTTATTATTGCTAATGCTTTCCTTAAAGAAGAAAGGACAGACCGGTTAAAACGCAGCAAGGGATCCTTTCAGCATTCCTAGAGCTGAGATCCCCCTCTGGCTTCTCTGTTTTTTAATTGTGGGCAAGGAATTAAACTTTCTCAATGAGACTTTTATTTGTGTGTTTCCTGGTTTCAATTGGCTTTTTAAAGAGGAACTGTACCGTGGAAGCTGTGCCTAAAAATGGCAACAGAATGCAAATGAGAAGGTTTTTGTAGAATCCTTGTAGATTATATTTTCCTTATTACTGGATTACTATACCTTGTTCTGTATTTTGGTTCTGTAATGGTGGTCATCTTGGAGGAGGCTTTGCTTTCTTAAGTCAGAGCTGCCCCCTGTGACTGGTGAGCTGATCACATTCGGGTTAATGATCAAGAAGCAACAGGAATGGTGGAGGAACCCAGATCCACAGAATGAGTAAAAGCAGCGAGTTCATTCACTAAAGGTCTATAGGTATTGCTTCATTCCAATAAGCAGCACCGTGATATGAACACGTTAGTCCAATTATTGTAAAACTGGACCCTTCCGTGTTAAAGGTGAATTCTCCATGCCGCTATATAGTTAAATGTTTACAAATGAAGAGTGCCTAAGCACAGTCATGTGTCAGTCTTCTGCTATTTGTCATAAAGATATAAAGTAAAATGAATTATTATTATTATTACATTTCTAGATCTTCTCTATACTCTGTACTTTTTGAATTCAGGTTCGCTTTAAATTCATCAGTTCCCCATACTTTTCTTTGTATATACCATATTTTATATTTAGTTTTTAAAGTCTAGACGTATGAAATATATATATCTGCCAAGAAGCTGCAGTTTTAGATCGACCTCTCCTCAAAGCAGAAGACAGTTTAAATATGGGCATTTGAAAAGATGAATCTCCTTTACGATGCTTTCTAATGGGCAGACTGCTGAGTTGCTGATGATCTTGACTCTTGCAGGATCATCCACAGAGAGGAATCCATCATTCCATCCCATCAGAGTTTGTAGCTCCCGGATTCACGGAGATGGCCTTGCTGTGCCGTGAGAGCCAACACGTTTCTTCATTCTGCTTTATAAGAACGGTGGCTATAAAGATTGGACTGAAATGAGCTGGGCCCCACCGGGGGAAGTTATGTGCTACTGCTCTACTCTACTTTCTGGACCATCAGCAAGTTTCCCGGTGAATGAACAGGGAAAGTGCTATTAATGTTCTGCCCCCACATTTTATTCGGCTTGAGCGCCAGTTTGACCTCTGACGTTCTCTTTCTTTAATTGTGTCAATCTCTGCAGTTTCCCTGTAGACTTTCCTTTTGAGGGTGTATTTGCACTGGAGAACAGATCGATCCTGAGAACTAAATGTGCTCTTGGCCATAAAGCTGTTTAGCCTTATTAATCTTCGATTCATATACCGTAAGCTAGCTGCATTTTATACATTATCACCAATGCCCTCAGCTGCAATCTTAGTAATGTATATACTGGCAGATTAATAAAATATTAATCCTTGGTGTGTGTGTGGTTTGGCTAAAGCACATCAAGGCCCACATCAAGGGAAATAAAAGTTTTTTTTTTTCATTTGAAGTTATTTTTTATTATTTTTTGTGGAATTTTTTTTTTTAGTAATTTATATTTAATGCTGAGTGATTCCATGAGGTGTCATTTGCAAACAATGCACCACAGGCATTCCCTGGATACCTCCAGCAGAGCCATCAACGGCAACCTTGTACAATGCATTAAAGTGGTGCACATTAACAATGTATTGCACTAAGGCAGTTCATCACAACGGACCCGAAATCAAGCATGCAGCTCTTTTGGCATAATGCTGTACTGCAATGCAAGTGCACGTGAAAGGTGATGGGACCACATTGCACAATCGCACATTACACCACAATAACGTGCAGGTCCTGCTATTTGGGTCGGTTCTTAATATAGACTATGCAGAGATTGTACAGCAAAGATATAACTCAGCCTATTGAAGAGAAGCCAAGTACTGGTGGATATCAAATATTCATATGCAATATATTCTATTTACCTACTTAAATTTGTGTTTTAATTATTTTGGCTCCAAACATAATAAATAAAGATGTAACATATATACAAAGCAATATAAAGTCCCCTAAAGCAAACCTTTACTGAAGATTCATGCCATTAATTGACTATTTATGAGGAACTCCAGCTAAGCCTTCTGTTTTAAAAAGAAAGCAAACAATAATAAGGGGGAATTCAACCTGTTGTGGGATTTTATTAATGCTTCTATTAGTGGTTGGATGATTTCACAACAGGAAGTGAGAAGGAGCCTTTCCAAAGTGAAAGCATTAGGAAAATCTTCATTGGCCTTCGCCATTATTGGTGTCATCAGTAAAGTCAATCTGGAAATTCAGTTACTGTCTATTAACTAATATGTGACTTGTGATTGGTTGCCATGTGCCAAGCATATAAGTATCAATCACATCTGTTAAATAATCTAGAAAAAAGTTAGTTTTATAATGCCTATATTCACATATATATAAATATATGACAAATAATCCATTTTTTCCAGTTCAATGCATTTATACAGGGATGATGAGAAAATGGAGATCAGGTATTCCATTTAAGCAAATGGAGATTTGGATTTCTTACCCATATTCTTCACTTTTAGAAGCTGGGGAAGAAGATCACTAGAAAGTTGGTGGCCAGCTCTGGGGTGCCTGTGGCAGCCAATCAGAATGAGCAATAAAAGCTCATTGGTTACCGAGTCACTGGGCTGCACTACCTTTATTACACACCAATGAAAATACCAGATGCCATATTAAACATATACTCGATCTATACAATACTTAGAATGAGAGAGCTGCAAAACCTCCAGTAAATTATCAAATGATCAACCCTACCCATGATTTGACTTTACCTTTAAGAAAGATTCTTTTCACACTTTCTCTATATCTCTCCCTTTTTATGCAAACTGCGGGTCTATTCCCCATGTTGTCAAAGGTTTTTAATAGGCCTGACCTTTCCTCCAACTTTGGAAAGCAGAAACCATGAACTAATCTTCCCATCTGCAAATGGAGGTGTTCTTGGAATATTTTTACATATATATGATTGCATTTTCCGAGCGCCTTTACAGCGCGTCTTCCCACAGCACACCCGCTGCAATAAAACATTATTACTTTAAATAAAAAAAAGGCAATTGTGGTATCACAGTCATTATTACATTTAAGTAAAACTAAAGAGCAAAATGGAATGCAGGTGGCCATATACCATCAGCGATACAGCTGCAGCCTCCATCATGGAGTTTTGGCTTAGACAATACCACAATGAAATGTTTCAATGCGTTCTGCATATTATAGTAAAATATGGAAAAGGCTTTTGGATGATGTACTTGTATATTAAAATGTATCTAGTCCGGGTCATATCTGGCAAGTCTTTGTATTAGCGCAGTTAGACTGACATGTGGCGTTACATGCGGGGCTAGGTGGTGCCTCGGGGTCTACACCTGCACCCCTGTGACCCCCTCTCACATGCTTACCACTGTATACCTGTCAAAGCCTTTCAAAAAAAGATTAACAAAAGCATTTCCATGGAATTATAATCTCTCCTTCCCCTGAAATATTCATGCTGGCCCGAGGGCAGCATTATTCCCTTTACAAGTTGCATACAAATGAGATGTAATGATTTATCTTGTGAAAGGAGATGAACTGCAAGGGGAAGTAAAGTTTCAATCACAGTCACTAGGAAGGGTCCGCAGAGTCTGTCATATATTTGACAAAGGAAGAAAAATGTCATGCCACCCAAGGCTGTGCAGCCAATCACAAACTAACATGTCAATGAAGTGAGGAATCATTATCAAGTTTAATATACAAGCAGTGTGACAAGAAGATAGAAACAACCTCGGCGTCTGCAGAAAGATTTGCTGAACCTGTGCTGAGACGTAGATGTAAATTGAAGACAAGCCATAAGCAGGGCCGATTTTGGTCAAAATGGGGTTCTGGGCAAATATATAATGGGAGTTAATATTAAACAGAAACCTGCGCCCTCCCACTGTTCAGTCATTTGGGACCCTGGAGAAGGTGGGAGATATGGGTATGTAATAAGTTTGCTTTCTACCCTAAAACAAAAAGTCCGATGATCTGCTCAGTTTTGTAGAACAAGGACTTTTAAGTGATGGGTGTCATATGGACTTCCACTGGACTCAAAGTTCATGCCTAGGTTGCCTTGTGGATGATAATAGAAATATTCAGATGCTATTATTGACTTCTTTTGCTTATTATTTTAACACATTCCAATGCTTAATTAAAACGCTTAAACAATTTGGTAGGACAATTGTGAAACATTGGAGCCACATCCAAATTGTTACTATAATATTTGCAAATATCCAATTAAAATTAGATCCTTTAAAGTTGTATACATTTAATTAAGCATTAAAAAGAGAGACATATTTATACATTTTTTTTAACAAATAAATAAATACAATTGCCCTATATCATTAAAGCTCTTCAAGACTGCAGAGGATACACTTTTATCAGTGAAGCTGGTGATCCAGAAAACCTGGAATGCATTTGGTCAAGGATTCAAAACATTTACTCACAAATAGCAACTGACTTAGAAGAAACCCATTCCAGGTTTGCTGGATCACCTAGCTTCACTGATGAAAATGTATCCTCTCCAGCCTTGGAGACCTTTAACAAATCAGGCCAAATATATTCAGTCTTGACGCGTTTCGCAGAATCTTCCTCATGGGTTTTGAGACTAGCATTGGAGTTCCATTAATGCATCTCATCTATTAAAAAGATTCAAAAACATCAACTGCCATTGATTCTGCTACTGTCCCATTGGAGACAGATGGTCAGCCCCGGCATCCACATGTGGCCCCAAACCGCTCCATTCACACTGTAAAAAGATGAGGCAAGATAAAATCCCTCAGCACCTCCAAATTACCACCACACGTCCTCCAGGTGGGTCCACATGCAATGACACCTTTACACTTTGTCTAATGAATCGTGCCCTGGGCCATCCGCAGAGAGGAGGAATAGAATAACTGAGAATGTTGATGTGGAGAGAGATTAAGTGAGGGACCACAGGTCCAAGTAACATCTATTAACATGATTTTTTCAAAGCGCACAGCAGTTATGTCTTGCAAATAATATGGAAGTATCATGCGTAGCAAGCATTTACATAAAACAGTAAAATCTTCACATAGCTTTCTGATAGCCCCCAAGGTCCCCCTTTGGATCTGTTCTAGGAGTACTGAATAAAGGGATCTCCTTTGAAGCTCCTAAGCCTAAAGCCTTTGCCTGAAGGTGAATTCTTGTACATTCCTTTTCATTGTAGATCTCTAATATGCACAAACGTGATATAATTTCCTAAAGGCATGCTTGCCCTTGCCTTCGCCCACCTTTTGGGGCCCATTGCTGGTCAATGAGGTTGCCTATCATAATGACAGGTCAACAGGGGAGCTTGAGTAGAAGGTGGGACTAACAGGAAACTCAATTACAGAATTCCCTATTTGTATATTATAGTTCTCCAGGTTAATGGTATCCACAGGAGTGCTACAGGGTGTGTAAATGTGTGTATAGATATATGTACTATACGTTACATATCTGCTTAAGGTTTGCAAGCTTTAGAGTCAAGACATGTTCAGTTCTAACAACACTTTAGTAGCTCCTCAATGAGAAGCAAGCAAGCTGTGCAGACTAATATTTTCTAGAGAACACCTCTGTGACCTGGATAATAAAGTGACCTTTTTAGATTCTTGTAAATTGCTAGGAAATGACATATTGCTTCCCATTGTCCATACGGTCTAAGATACATTTTAAATCCTTCCCATATTTTTATGGTGGTCTATAGAAGATCTTCTTTCTCATATAAGACAAGATGCCAAAAGATTTGCTTTCTAGTTTTTACAGTAACTGTACCAAAAAACAGATTGATAAATATTAATAAACCAAGAAAAAGTCCACATTAGGCAACCCATTTTTAAAAACCCTGCCATTGCTACATAGATCATGGGCAGGTATGTTCTTTATATATATAAATATATATATATTATTACAGTAGTTGGAATTGTTCGAATGCATGGTAGGCTGTAAAAAAGTGTTTTAAGTCTTTCTAAAGCCACATTCCAACCCACTTAGACATTTAACTTCATTGCACTCTGCAGATGCTTCATGGCTCCATCGGAATTCCTTGTGTACATGTTGGGGAAGCGCGTGAATTCCTGACATGATGAAGTGCTCAGGCCTGAATGGAAAAGCACCAGATCTGCACATTTTCATGGACAGACATGATGACATCATCAATCCTCTGTAAGATCAATGTCGGAGCCTGTCAGGGTCTCCACAGGCAGGTAGTGCCAGATCACCCGAGGCATGGAGTCTAAGTGATACCTGGTCTTAACTGGGGCACCCCACAAGGGGTGGTGAGTCAGTAGCCTAGAGGTATCCTGGCTCTATGTTGCTGGGTGTCACCAGGTTGTGAATCTCAGGGTCACCTAAGGAGGAATGAAGAATTGGCCTCTGTGTGGAGACAGGCGGCAGGGAAATGTAGTGAGGGTCCAAGCAAAGGTCAGGGCAGTTGACAGGCAAGCATAAGCCAAGTCCTAGCCAAGGGCAGGTGACAGGCAAGTGTAGTTGGGGTCCAGGCACAGATCACGGCAGACAGGTATGGTTGGAGTCCAGGCACAGGTCAGATTGGGAATAGCAATGAAACACAACGCAGAGTAGCAAGGTAGCTGGTGCAAAGGCACAGTACCAGCCAGCATTATTGCTAACATAGTCTCTACCGCCTTAGGAGCTTCTCCTCCCTGGGCTGAGTCAGAGTATGCATGATTGCCCACAGACATGCAAGACAGAAGTTCTGGCATGCTACAAGTGCTACATGTTCATCATGCAGAGACCGAGAGCGAGTCCTGTGCTTGGCAGCTCAACGGGGCAGAGAGTCGTGAAATGCTGCACAGTTCAGTGGGGAGCATCGTGGCAATTAACATGTATTTAGAGATCCCCTTTGTCCCATGACAATTTTTTTGGTCTGGGGACTGGGGACATTCAGACCGCACAGCTTATGAAGCACTATGAAGGAGTTAGAAAAAAAGGTCAGTATTAATTACTCGGGGGAGGGACTTTAAGTTGCTCAGGGGAAAGACCTCACCGCTTTGCCCTGAAGGAGCTTAACAACACAGTCTCCTTAAAAAAGACCAAACGATTACTATTTCAATCCTGGGTGAAAGTTACTAAAAGAGTTGAACAAATGAAATCCATGAAACGAAGCCTATTTTTCACTTACTAAATCTACTGTGTTTCCAGAGAGGATCAGCTGATCTTGCTGGTGCTTTGATGATATGTCAATCTTACTAAAATCAAAGCTGTGTCTGCAAAAGCATGTGACAAAAAGTGTCTGTGTTCGCAGAAACGGAATGCTGAATGTTTATATTGATAAATGTTTCTTGGGGAAATATCTGATCTTTAACTGTATTGAACGTGAAATCGCTGTCTAGCTTTAACACTTCTGTTTCTCTTTTGCTTACGGCGAGTGATATAGTACAGCTTAATATCGCCTGACAAAACTTAGTAACATGCATTTGATCTGTCCATAATAACCAGCAGCTCATAGTGGGTGCAAAATTCTGATTTTTTTCTGATAGAATGTCATAGAATACTTTGTTATTAATATATAATACACCGTGATTCTAAAGCCCAATGACCCCATGTTGTCATTGCTACTTCCAGGTCTCCTACTCTTGCATCCTAAGGTAGCATAGCAGAGTAGCTGCCACACCCCTCAGCATAAGCCTTTGCACCTCGGGGGTGTGGTTTAGTTTCATCCCAGTGTACTGAGCCATATTTTAATATTTACAGGTATATCCTGCCAAAACTTCAGGAGTTCCAGTAGAAAGCTTTACCCTCACTTCCTGTACTTTCCTTTACCTAAGGGAAAAATGAATGAAGATTTAAGAAAAGGAGGAGCTAAAGGGCAGGTTAAATGAATTGAAGGCTGGAGGGCAAATTTATTGAGTGGAAAACTAGGGGCAGATTTAAAGCTACACCTACTAGCTGCACTGAAAATGAATTTTCAAGGGCCATCTATATCAAATGTTTCAGAAATAGACCTCCAACCCAACATGTTAGGCCCATTTCCTTGAATTGGTTGCCTAACACTGCATCACGCAACATGTGTTACTGTGCAGGTTCCTGTTATTGTTCATATTCCCACGTCATAGATGTAAATAGGCCTAAAGTCTTGTTCATAATGAATAAAGAAAGAAAATATCTACAAAACCACAATACATTTTTTTAAGAAGAGGTTTTAAACATTCAGGGTTGCCTTCCCATAAGATGAGCCAATAGATTGTCCCAACACAAGGAAAGGTCATATAAATAATGATGAGTGTTTACCGGCTAGACAACCCATATCGGCTTTATCAGGGACGGCTACATTTTATCATAATCTCATACACAGGATATAAGAAGGATCAGATGTGTAGTGATACCATATGACTGCACCATCCTTTCCCTCCTGACCACTGGAGATGCTATCTGACATGTCAAGTGACGGGCCGGAGAGCGGCGTTTATATTCAGCTTTTGTTATAACCTAACTGGAGTTAATAAGTGAAAGAGTTTATTTTACAATGTCATGGAGCAGTATAATTTACATGACATGGTTGCTTTTGGCACTGCGGGACGGGCTGTAGCACGTTGATGAATGGTTATGCTTAGTTTGAGCTGTATTTCTTTTACTCCCTGTCATATACAGAAGGAGATACACATGATTCATTACACTTTGTTCTCCCCATCTCTGCAGACTTTGTTTTACACAGAAGCTCTGCTAAATGGGTTTGTATTACACTGCATCAGCATTAGGGAGAAAAGCAGACAGATCGAGCCAGCGACATCTCATCGAATGACAGATCCGGGTGCGGTTCTATACGTTGGATTAATGTCGTCTCGGGGTGTTAGGGCCTTGAGCAAGCCCCGGAGGAAAATACTTTATTTCATTTATTAAAAACAAAGTTCTAGATTAGCAAAGGTTTCATGGAATAAAAGAAATGATTGCATGCAGGTACCACATTGCTATAATATTGGTATTGGAGACTCTTCTGTGGTCTGTGGAATCATCCTACAATGGGGTCATTGTCATCTACTGGAAATCAGCTTTGCCTGGGGGGTTTCGACTCAGAAACATGAGCTTTATAGAGATCAAATTATAAAGTGAATCTGAAATTTATTGCCTTTCAACATTCTTTGAGGGAAAATTTTATGTTTTTCAATTGCAGCGACTGAATTTACACAAGAGAATATTTGGTTAATGTCAAATTCACTGCTTTATTATTAGTTTGTACCCTACCTTGCATTTGCCACTTAATCATGCCAGTGAACCGCTTTCTCTGGGAGCTTCTCCCGGTGGCAGCTCCATAGAGTACGAAAGGGGGCAGTAGTGAGTTGTACAGTACCGTTCAGTGCCACCAGTTTTTTTGAATCAGCACTATAGTGCAAGTGACTGTGTGGCTACCAAGGTTCCAGCTTCCAGGAGCCACATGGGGTCACTCAAGCATGAACTAGATCTAAACCTGCCCCAAATAATATTACGTTTAAGCCAAAATATTGGACTTTAAGTTGAACTTTAAAATGGCTCTAGAGCATAACTAGTGAAAAAATGTATGCCCATAAGCAAAGCTTGTGGTTAGTTAAATAGCAGGCACCATGGGATGCTGAATATCTTTCATTTCTCATTGGCCTTCTTTGCAATGCACCCCCAAAATTCTCCAAAATCCTGGGGGTGCATGCCTAATCTCTCCCATGTGCTACAGAGCCAATCTCCAGGTCAGCCATTTATCGAATCCTCTGCAATAGTAGGCTTTTGGTTGCCTTTTACCTATTGCTAGCTTTACTGTCATTGGAGATTCATTTTACATCCAGTAAGGGGACATTTTTCTGCCGGTGCAGATACACTATATACTGAGCCTCAGGCAATAAGTGTTCTGCCATTGTGATGTATTCTGTATTATCAGGACAATAACTACCATCAAGACATTACCAATTGCATTTAAAAGGTTGAAACTTGGTGTGGACTTACAATGCACCCAATCGCTCGTGCGAAAGAAATGTGTGTCACAACAAATGGGTTCCTTCGGCCTGGAAACTATACAATTAGGGTTGCTTGACAGGTATGTAGAAACTGAACATGTTTCATATGCCAAGAAACTCATTCGTATTGTCACCCATGTTCCACAGTCTGCATGCCATCTGACGTCTCTCCACAAAGTGCTGCCTTTGCAGCAAATTTGCATTTAGTAATAGAGTTCCGTGGGGAGCGCCCCATCTTGGTAGCTTGGCCAAGATGCAATAAAACAGCCCCCCTTCCTTCTCCAGTTGACAAAATAATTGCAGAGATGTTGTTTTTTTGGTAGTAGAAATGACTTTTGGAATAAACCATCTGTTATATTAATTCAGCAGGAATGCCCTAAATAGGAATTTTAGTATGCAGATTCTGCCAAATTTTAACCTACACCTGAACCTAAACTCTAAAATAAAGGTAATATCAATGGGAATGATTGAATTAAAAGACGTTTTGTTGGGTTTATGCCCTGAGAGGAACCAACTGTATTCTCTGTGATCAAAATCCAAAGCGGGACTTTTTTGACTCTCAAGAATTAATCTGTATTAGTCAGATTTGCAATTAAATTGATAATTATTTTGACATTCTAATTGATCTAGACTAGGATATTGCCACTCTATGGTCACATGTCCGTGGCACCATGGGCTATATGAAGAAGTGAATAGTAAGCCATAGCAGCCAATCAAAAATGTTTTATTCAATCTGAAATATCCCCTGTACAGCTTTCTGTAATAGTGAATTACCCTAAAGCTAGTTTCTTGTAAAATGTCTAAATACTCTATTACTAAAAATAAATATGGGACGTTTTAAACCTGCCAAAAAATTTGTAAGTTTATTTATACTGTCCTGAGATTTACCCCAATACAAGCAGTTAGGTTGGGGAGTTGGGGACCATACTGTTCTCAGCTGCAGTTAAGCAATGCTGCAGGGTCACCTCCCTACCACTAGCTTTGGAGTTGGTCAGGGAAGAAACAAATGAACACTGACGAGTGCACCTGATTGGATCAATTTTCCATTTTGTCCCAGCGCATATTGGTCACCAAACTTCTGGTTTGGCTGGCCTACTTTGGTTAATCTGTGCTACTTCCCTTCTCCTAATTAATATTTTATAATATGAAGAATGGAGCAGGTATATTAAGATTAAACAGTAATGGGTAAGATAAGAATGGAAATCTTCCATGGAGGTCTTACCTGTTTCCTGACTTACAGTGCCAATGGGCTCCCATGAAAGACGGCGCAATGCTGCGTCATTTAGTATTCAGGGTAACTTTCTATACTGGCAGTTACATTCTGTATGTGCAGTATGAGTCACACTGGACATGATACACCAGGCTGCAGGGCTGCCCATACTGTAACAATCTGACCTTATACATTATTCATGTGTGTTCCCTTTGAGATTGGGGGGCTGACGGGCCAAGCCAGCTGGTCGCTTAGTCTGTACATCAATTCCTGTTGACAATAGCAGCTCTGCGCATTCTATTCAATCCCATTTAGCAAACATTAGATACATTTTCTCCTGTGTTGAAAACTATGCATTTTCTGCATGTCACATAATTATAGATTTGGTAGAGCAGGGAGAGACGAGATATGGAGCAACAATGAATGATTTGTCATCTTCAAGCTGAAAATAAACATATACACTGCAGTCGTACTGGAAGTATCGGCTTCAGAATGAGCAAACATTGAAGCTTCTGTGAGTCGAATACCCTACAGGACTGTGACGTGTGCCATTGAAGTTGTCAGTCCTCACTTTTCTTTATCTGTCCTGTACTAAACATGAGAACTTTATGGGTTAGTAGTTCAGCAGCTCCAATACATTGCTGTTTTTGTGCTTATTAAATGTGTTCCTGTTTATGGGCCTTTGTGTAGGAAGCTTTTATTTGATATCCAGTCTATCCTGAAGATTGTCTCCAACAAGGGCATGTTTATAGTCCCTGAATATCAACAGCATAGGCTCTGACCCCCTCGTGTAGCATGTCCATAACCTTTGATCGTCTCTGGTATCATGTCCATAGCCTTTGACCTTCTCTGGTATCATGTCCATAGCCTTTGACCTTCTCTGGTATCATGTTCATAGCCTTTGACCTTCTCTGGTATCATGTCCA
>NC_092859.1:157065785-157167564 GCF_032062135.1 Pyxicephalus adspersus
CTTCTCTGGTATCATGTCCATAGCCTTTGATCTTCTCTGGTATCATGTCCATAACCTTTGATCTTTTTTGTCCATACTGTTTTACCACCTCTGGTATCATGTCTATGCTCTTTGACCTTCTCTTGTAGCATGTCCATACTCTTAGACCACTTTTGTTATCATGTCCTTATTATTTGATTATCTCTCATAGCATGTCCATAACCTTTGGCCTTCTCTGGTATCATTTCTATTCCTTTTGACCTTCTCTTATTCTTTGACCATATCTGGTATCATGTCCCTACTCATTTACTCATACTCTTTGACTACTTCTCACAGTATAACCATAATATTTAACCATCTGTAGCATTGCCCTCATTGAGTATTAGGTGTGACCCGTTTGTTAATGTCAGGGGCCATTCTTGTGGCCCACAATATGAAGAAAGTTGGCACAACACCTAATTAAATGTAAAACTGATGGAACTAAAATTCAAAAATAAAAACAATTGAAGCAGGCAAGTCCTTCATTTTAGAAGAGGCAGACAAAATCTCTACTGCAATAAAATATACTTGCCTGCTTGTTTGCAATTTATTTTTAAGTATGTTCGCTTCTCCCTTCTTATTTTGAGAACCTGCATTTGGTCCCTTTTCCAGGTTCAGGTCTCAGCCATTTGGGTTGGCCAGGCCAGAATAATTTAATTTTCATTCTCTGGATCGTCAGAGAATCAGAGAAAGAGGCTGCGGAAGGAACCAACCAGTTCTTGTTTTTACAAGGTTGATTAGAAGAGAGCTCAGATTGACACAGAGATGAGCTAATCCTGATGTGCTTCTGCTTTCACTGTCCAATCACGGGCTAGGGCAGGTTGAGGACAGTCCGGGTTTAAAGAAAATTTCTATAAGTCCTCCTAAACCCAAAGCTTCAGAACATCAAGACTAGACAATGGAGCAATGGATTGAGGGCCTGGTTGGATACATCACATTTCTCTTACATGTGGATGGGTAGGTGTGATGGCAGCAGATAGCAGTATGGGAAGTCCTAAGGGATCTGCAGGTAATATGTTGGCTTTAGAAACCACTGGAAACCTTAAGATGTCATTAAATTATATGTATGAAAATCCTTATTTTACAAATAATCCTATAAAACAGAGTGCCTCAATGTGTCCATGTGACATGCCGGACTGTGAAAGAAGAAAGCCCAGCACTAGCTCTGCCTTTGTTCCAAATTAAAAAGACTTTTAGTTGTTGTCTTCACATGAAGACGGTGGGCATATTGTGTTGGTGGTAAACCAGAAATATAAAAAACTCTGGAGACTGAACAAGCTAAATATAAAAACCACAGACAATATTTCATATTAACCTAATAAAAAATAAATAATAATATAATAAAATTATTCCATTTTACTCCTGAGCATGATACATAAATAAATATATTGAAACACTTTTCACTCCTGCTCACTTCTTCATTCCAATTTTTTGGTTGAACACCCACATCAAGTATCCTGTGCAACTGGCTGATATGATCTCCTTCTTTACCATCATATCCCGAATATACCATTCTACAGACGGCACCGTCTCTGTTCTTATCTGGGGCCCGGATACATTTTGCTGCGCTCTGTATTTTTTAGCTGTTTTTGGTGTATCCTGGCTTGTTCAGTTTTCAGCGACAAGAAGATTTGAAGATTGCATTTTCTTTATAATACAAAGCAAAAGCCTTACTAAACTGAAGAAATATTCTGTCCGTGGCCAGCAAAGGTGACAGCAATTCATACTCTCCTTCTCATTCATTCTTGTTTTTCTGAAAAATAAAATGACAGCTTTGCTTTGCTGGAGTATACATTTCAAGCACATCCCTTTGAGACCATTGAAAGCTTGTGGGTTTTCTTAAAAGATGTTGTTTGAAAGTGAATTGCAGAGAGTGAGGGCATTAATATTTCAGCAGCCCCTATGAAATGATTTTTAGTTTTACCCCTGGGTGTTCTAAAGCAGACCAATAACATTTATTCTCTGTGCACACTCCATGTAGATTAAAAAAAACACTTGGAGTGAAAATTCTCTGTCATTGGTTTGTAGCAGCTGTACAAAGCCTTACTTACAGCCGATGAGGCTGTCCTTCCAGTTGAGTCTTTTTTGCCTCTAGACCACACTTTTTAAAGATAATTATCTATATAATTATCTATTATTTATTTATCTAAATAATTATCTAATATAATAGAACATCAGGGCACTCTTATTCCTGACTTGCTAGTAATTTTAGGTACTATCACTAGCACCCAAAATCTCAGCTGTCATTGAACAACAGCGGTCATTGATTGAAAAACAACAGGTTTTATGTGGACCCTTTCAATTCCTTTTCTACCTAATGTGTTTATATACATACACATATAACTAAAGTATAAATCAAGATTTTTCCAATCAAAATTCCAAAGAGAATGGCTCATACTCAGTTTCCACCACCAGATGGAGCTGTGTCCTCATGTAAAAAACTCTTGTTTGCTACACACTTCATATTAGGACACAGCACAATCTACTGGTGGCCAGCAAAAATGCACAAAAGGGCATTTAAGAGCAAGTGACCTATCATACCAAAAAAAAGCTCAAAATAATTTGTACCTTTAAAAAGGGTGAAATAAGGATAGATTGACTGAGACCATATGATTTTATTTTTTTACAATTTTAAATATGGTGATGGTTGCAAATGTCCACTAGTCAGAATTCTGTGGGGCAGGGTGACAACACAGGAGATTAGTTAGGAGATTCAGATAACACTTTTTACCCTATAGCAGGAAGTGGATGAATATGGACCATCATGGTGGGATCAGCAGGGATTAGGTTAATAATGCCACAGATTTACAAAAATTGAAAACCACATGGCTAACATGAAGATCGCAGAGACAGATGGGAATGTCAGCTATCCGTGTGACCCCTTGATGTCCTTCAAATACCGATCCCACTGTGGTCACTATAGTAAAGATCCTCCGTTTTGTACTAATGACAGGAGCCGCCTTTATATACTCCTATTGTCTTCATTTCACTGACGCTAATAGGAGGAAATTGTAGCCGGATGTGGCGTTTAACTAATTAAATTGTCTCAAACAGCTACAAACCTTGTGAAGAGGAACAACTCCGCCATACAGTACAAAATGATCAGATACAGAGCCGGATGGTCAACCTCATCCTGTGCCAATGTGTCACTAAAAGATTTATTCCCATGGATGTTCTGGGGTGTCACAGACATTACCTATATGTCTAGATCAATAGATAGATGGATACATAGATATTAAAAAGCTTTAACTTATTACGGATATTTAAAAACTAATTTTTCAAATAAAACAATTCCTTGTGATCCTGCCACACAGGTTCTAATTCAGATAATTCCTGTTATAGGGTGACAACCCCTAACTTCTAATAGGAAATTACAATTGGACATGCCAACACAGACATGGCCCAGTGTTGTCACAATCATCAAACCCCCCGTGAAAATTCTATGCAGCCATTTGCAGCAGATCAGCGGAGGATGAAAATCCATACAAACTCCTTGAGAAGAATGTTCATTTTTTTTTATGTTTGGCTGTCGCAGTTTAGTGACACGTAATTCCGATAACGAAGGTTCACCAAGATATCAGATTCTGGCCGCGTGTTTCTCCGCATAATACCAGCCAGGTTTACTATTGAGATAGGGGAACATATGACAATGACAAATGTGGGAATTTCTGCTTTCTCCCAAAATCATTTCACATGACGGTGGACCTGGATGCCCGTAGACATATTGTATCTGGAGAGCGAGGCTAACCACAACTTCAGACCATCAATAATTAAAGACTTCCTGTGTCACCGGGGACAGAAGCGTGCTCTTTAATTCAAGGCACTAATTAATTTCCCTGACAAGCTTTCAAAATGGTCAATTGAGATTTTTAAAGCTTGTCTCAGCGGCTTAACTTCCCAATCCGGTCCGAATTAATTCCTTAACTAACTCTTCCATCATTTGGGGTTAAAGACGTGCTGTATATCGTATTGTATATAGCACCAATATATTCCATAGCACTGTACACAGTCCATAGCCTAGAGGTGCTCAGAGCTAAAGAATTCAAATTATTTCAGCCAGAATGTTTGAGAAGTCTAAACTATATTATATTAAAAAAAATAAAGCTTTGATGTGGCCATTTAAAACTTTTTTGCCATGCATATCAGTGTTGGGTATAGTGAATGGCATGACCGCAAGCTGAACTGCCTGTGTTGTGACAGCTCTTATTATCCCATGGTTGAATTGGCTGAACAAGGGGGCATCTGGGGACACGTTAAAACTGACCCTCCCCCCAACTAATTCCTGAAATGCCCTCTTATTTATATAAAGCTGAAGTCACTTGATTCTCCACTGCCAAGTCTTCTGTTTTAATCAGGTGGCTTCCATTTTAAATATTTATATCAATGTCTATGTGACATGGGCACTTCCCATTAAATGTCAGGCGTTACGACCAATCAAATGTCCTCAGCTACCCAATCGCTAAATTGGCTGAATGCAATGACTGGAGCTTCACACAGGTGGACAGAGCTCCTGGGATTGCTGGGGACACTTGGCTGGTCCCCTACATTCCCCTTGTCCTGATATTGTTGCTGTAACCTTTCTTCTGAACCATGAGAGGCCCCCGACACTAGTCATTTATAAGAAGTAAACATGTCACACAGACATTGATGTGTTCAGCAAATCTTTGGACATTAAAGTTAATCTTTACCTCCATTTCCCAAACTGATTGCTGAAATGCACTTTTTTACCTAAAGCTCTGGTCACATGCTTTAGTTTCGTTGTTTACAGAAGGTGAGGTCCAGCTTTGGTTATCCAGATCACTGCTTGTGTTTCATGGGTACATCCATTTAAAACGCTGGTGTAATGATCCTCTCATAATCGAGTGGAAGGTTCTGCAGCAGCAATACTAGCACAAGGGGAGTCAGGTGTCCCCAGCTGCCCTCTTGCTGGATTGGCTGAATCTAATGGCATTAGCTAAACAAAGGTGGATGGATCTCCTGTCATTATATTCAGCTTATTCAGTAAAGGGGCATCTAGGGGCACTTGACTGGTTTCCCACACTCTGCTCGAGCAAATGTTGCTGTTGGGGACCCTTCTTCTGGATGAGAGGACCCAGACACTGGGCTTTTAATGAGATGTGTGCTCACGTCGGGCAGTAATGTGGATACCCAAAGATAGACCTCTTGTAAACAGAAGAAGAGAGAAGACTTGGGATTAGAGAATCTTGTGACTGCTGCATTACGTCAATAAAATGGCATTTCAGCAATTAGTGATGGGGCGGGACAGGGGGATCAGATTGACTGTAAGTTCCTACTAAACCCGTCATAAATCCACCTACTAAACCCAAAGAGCAACTCTGCCAACATGAGATAAGAAGAATATTTTTGTCATTTTATTTAACATACTAAAGTCCTATCATTGTGGTGAACTGGCAGAGGCGACGGGGAAAATGGATTCAGCTCTTCTGATAAATGAAATGTAAAAAAAAGAAAGCTTGCTATTCTACATTACCATAAATGCATTTTACCGGCCTTATCCGCACTCCCCGGGGCTTCTAATATACATCTGACACCAACTTATGACATCTATTTACCACTAATGTGTAGGAAAACATTCACCCGTCCCCGTGGAAGTTCAGATCTGCCAATCAGTCACATAAACAATAGCTCGGGTCTTATCTTACTGTACAGTTGTTCCTGTGAGATGAAGTTGGATCTCGGGAAGAAATGCTATAAAAATGTGGCCATTTTACTATCGGTTGGATTAGTGCAGCTGAGAGGAAGGTAGCTGTTGTGTAAAACGGTCTCATAAAAGTGACTTATTCCAGGGCTAAAGAGTAATTAGGCTATGTACGGGGTAAATAAACATCTTGCATGGCGAAAGATATGCCGCTTTATATGCTTTCGTTATTTTTGTTGGCCAGATAGCACCTCAGTAAAAATAACAGGTGACAAAGCAATAGTTCTGTAGAAATATTGTGCAACGTGTCACGGAATGGCCAAGATGGTCAATGGGAAGTGCTCTCGCCTAAGGAAAAATGAGTACAAATGTGGAATTTCCATTAGAGTTTCCCCTATAATTCTATATAATGGAAGATACAACTTGATTGGTTGCTCTTGCCAACAACTTCACTTTTGTGCTCATTCTATTTGGGCTTAAACGATTCAGCCCCTGAATTCCCTGAGTACCCGACCTTAACCCTTAGGTTTACCCTGCAATTTCAATAGCTTGGATGAAATATTCATCTACAGAGGACTATACTGCCCCAGGAGATTAGACCACACAGACATTGAAAGCAATCACTTCCACTTTTTATCCCCCACCTTGCGTATTGCTGCTAACTGCAGAACAAATATATCTTACCCTTCCAGCCCATTTGGTGACGATGAAATTCAGTGGCATTTCAACTAACTTTTTTAGCTGAAACGTTTTTTTTCTTAGGAAAAGCAAGTTTGTTAACCATCCGTAATTATGGCTGTACAACTTGTGTGTGTTGTTACCTAGACCACTAGGAGCCCAGCAGGTTGACCATTATGAGGATCTCTTTTATTAGTTACACATATACCATTTTCCTTTCAAACAGGAGATGGGTCCTAAATTTATGTGAGAGTGGCAAAAAATAAAGGTTGCAATTCATATATGTAGGGTTATCTGTCTGCATATTGTGACGTGATTCTTCATTATAATATGATGATATTTTAGACTAAAGTTTCTTAACCAGGGTTCTTGCAGAAGTTGCTGAGGGTTCCTTGAGCAATGAACAATTTGTGTTTCTCAAGACAATTTACCTGACCTGAAATGATCTTTTTGGCTATCTGTAGGAGGCATTCTTCCCGCTAATTTCTGTATTAATGTGCTGTGAGCTGTGGATATAGATATTATAGCTGGGATTCCCTAAGACCTGAAAGTTATTTTAAAAGGTTCCCCCATGTTTAAAAGGTTGAAAAAGTCTGTTTTAGATGTTATCTCCTGTTTTTCCTAATAAAGCAGATCTTTGATCTGGTAAATGCGTTGTGGAATCTCATCAACCCATCATAAGAGTTGACTTTGGCTGAAAGAGAACAACCTTGTTTCTAATTGCTACCAAATAGCTTTATAATTGATGGCTGTAATTGAGGAGTGTTGATGTTTCCAATAGGAGTTCCAACTCTATATATTTTATTATTAATGTATAGTACAGAGCACTCTCAACGTATGAGCTTTATGTTATTCAAAAATTCTGCAAGTCTAACTGTCCCTGGCCCATCCCTTTCTAATTATTTAGATTTAATTTCTTCCAAACATGGAGGTTGTGCATTACATGTGGTTGTCACACTTACCTCCTCCTAATTAAAGTGTTGGCTTCTTTCTCCTGTGCATGTGGGCAGTTCTGATGCCGGCCATGTCTGCTCTTCCAAGTTTAACCAGCATTGTCCCTCCTGCTGGCTAATCAGAAATAGCCCCCTAATAGCCCTTGGCTAGTTAACTGGCTCAGACACAGCGCTCAGTGTTCGAGCAACATGTCTCCAGACTACTGGCGAGTAGTTCCCCTAGCTCCGCTGAGCATTTCCTATTCACTTGTTGCTTGATTGTTGATCCCAGTTCAGCTCCTGTTAAACCCTTTGTTGTCCATTCTGCTATTTCCTTGCCTGATACCTTGTTCCTGTCTGGCTGTTCCTGTGTTCCCAGTGTCTTCTTGTGTTTCCTGCATTCTTCTGTGTCTTTGGTGTCCCCTGTGTCATACATGGCTCCTGTCTGTCCTGTATCACCTGCGTTCCCCTGTGTCTTCAGTGACCACTGTGTCACCTGTCTCTATTTGTTGCCTTCTAGTACTAAACCTCTGGATTTGTTCCTGACCTCGCCTGTTTGCTGCCTGCCTGGACCCCAGCCATCAGTGACTATTCTCTTGCCCCCTGATTTGGTACCTCACATTGTTCTGCTAACCCTGGTGTGCCCAGGGACTGCAGCCTGTTAACAGTCTGCAGCGTAACATCCTCACTTCTAGAGGCTCTGCAGAAAAACAAGCATGATGCCTATACTCTGTGCCTTGGACCTTCTTAGGGCTCACATCAACTCTGAACAACACTGAACGATTCATAGCGCCCCCTAGTGACTTTGTCTCTCCAATCATCATGAAGCAGGGTTTGGAAGGAAGCTATGTTCCCCACCTTGCATGATCTAAAAAAGCTTGAATAACTGACAGCTGTTGATAAATGTGTGCAGGTAAAGAGGATTATTTCGTAATTTTCTGTCTGCACCAAGTAAGAAAATGGCAAATTACCTTGCTATGGAAGCTACTATTATACATTTTGTAAAAATATAAAATTGAGATACGTTTACGTCCCTCCAGACAGAATAGTCCAATCATATTCGTAAAACTATCAAAAAAAACTATTTTCATGGCAGTTAGGAGATGTGTCAGCACAGGGATGTTGTTATGTAAGATATTTCATTGTTTCCATTGACGCATTGACGCATTTCATTATAGCGTGAGGTGTCTAGATGTTTACTTATTGCCATTAACATTTAAAAGATGTTAACATTTGGTGAAGCTGCTATCTGTGAGTTTCTTCTTGAAAACTTTGTCATCGCACTAAAAAGTAATTGCGCAGCTGGGACAGAATGTAAAAGGAATACAATAGGTTGCAATTTGCCCCATTATTTTGTTGCTTGCAATTACTTTTCTCATAAGGACTGTGGAACATAAGCATATGACCTGTTCTGCCTTTCAGGTAAGTTGTGTAGAATCTGGATGGTGGCTAAATGGCTAACACTGCTCACATACATTGGTTCTGTGCTCTTACTCACTAGGGCAGCAAGTGTGTGAATTCCGGACCTTCTTCCTGTGCTTGTTCATGTTTCATTTTGAAAATAAAGCAGTTATTCTTCCTTTAGACACTCCTAATGTATTATATCCAGGCTATGGACCATCAAATATCCACAAATTCCTTTCAAACTGCATAGTTCTAAATGAAGTCCACACTGTCTTCTGTAGCTGTAAGCACTGTGGATTTATTCAGCCTCAAAGTTTGCTGCTAATGCTACTTAGTTTTACTTTCCTCCTGTATCCCCCTGGCCAGCAGTGAGTTAGGAACCGGTCTCCTATTTAAGGATTAATGGACTGCAATAACCATACAAGCCAGTTATGCCCATTGGCACTGTGATATTTATTCTTAATTGCAACCCCATTGTACCTTCCCAGTGTGCTGACATCACAGCAAAGATTCATTGCAAATGATTACCATGTTTTATAGTGCCCAAAAAGTTGTTTGCAAGTAACTTGTACACAGTTGTTTAATTTCAGGTTGTCCCAATCACATGTCTGGGCTGGTATGATCACCATTGATATTTTCCGTCATAGGCCTTCCTCTCATAGTATCTTTCTAAGGAGGTGTTACAAGGTCTTGAAATTTTACCCTACTTTCACCATCCTATTATTCCCAATGTCTCACAGAATATTAACATGGGGGTCAAGGGGAAAAATTCCTCTTACATTGCTGGCCATTGGGAAGAATGTCACCCTTAAAGAAAGCCAAAAAGATCATTGGGGTCACTTATACTGACCTGAGAGGTGCAAACTGATCATTGCTCAAGGAACCCTCAGCAACCTCTGGAGGACCATTAGGGTTCCACAGAACCCTGCTTGAGAAACACTGATGGGTTTGACATCAAAAGTCTCAAACAACCAACCAGATGTAACGACCCTTAACATTTTGAGTGTTGTCAGCCATCTTTCATGAGTTGTAACCAACTTTTATTGCTCTTGTTGCATTTTCTGTAACATAAATCACATTGAAAGCAAGTCTCCCTTGTTGTGGCGGCAGAATATGAGGAAGCTCTCACAAATAAAGTATCACAAAACTTGTTGTTTAACCTTTTATACTGTTTTGGTTAGTTTTGGGTTTTGGGTGGACAAACCCTGTAAACAAATAAACCATTAGGCCATTACAAGTAAACATCGTCTTCTCCAGAAGGGTTAATCAACTGGTCAAATAAGCACTAATTTGCATGAGTTGCCTAATTGCATCGCCCCGTCTCCACGCACAGATGTGAGCACGGCATGGAGCTGCTCTGCGTTTTAATATCGTGTTAACAGGTGGCTGTTATGCAGATTGTAATACTCACGCAGTCATTAAAATGAAGTTAAACTTCATGCCATTTTGCTGGAGCAGCAAAATAAAGCTTACAAAAAGTCATTACATTTAGAATACATAAAGGACAATAGGTAGGAGACAAGAGGAATGTGACCCGGACAGAAGGTTGGGGCTGGCAGAATAAAATCAGAAGGTGGTAAACAAGCTCCGGGTTGGGGGTGGCAAAGCAACATAAAGGAGAAGGCCTGGCCGCTGCAACTCTCAAACCTTTAACAAATGGATCATACAGAGGACAAGACAATGAAAATAGCAGAATGTCAAAGAGCAGCTATAGAAAATGTGTAATACTATTCAGTGTGCTGGGAATGCTATCTGAGAATGGCTACGGCTTTATCAAACCTTTTGGTGAGGCAGCCAACGCAAAGCTTGTTTGTAGATTCATAAGCCTTTGCTGAATCGTCATTTCTGATGTCACTATACTCTGTTGCATGTTGAATGGGTATGCTATGGCCCTGGAGATAGAGGTGTTGAAACGTTGGAAATGCTGATTCACACCATTCATAAAAGGTAATTGTACGCAGCTGTATACCCACTGGACAATATGGCTGCTTTAAGGAAAGTCAGAGAAGGTTAGCTCTTCTTCTGGACTCATTTTTCATGGGAGTCTGTAATGGACAGAATATTGGAAACAGCTGTCGCTTGGTGGGACAGTTATCATAAAAAATGTGTCTCTTAGGTCCTGGGAGATGCAAAGCTGGTACACCTAAACAGAATATACATATTGTTATCCTCGGTTAATCGCTCACCAAAAAGTAAAACAAAAATAAGTACGAAGGCTCCAGAGCAAACACCATCCACCACAAGGTCAGGTTCTCGCCAAACTCAGATGAACTCTCAATGGAGAAACTCCACTGAGAGTTCACCTGCAGTCACAGCTGATTGGAAGCACTCGCATGCCTCCAATCAGCTGTGACCCCAAGTTCCCACGGTCACTCGGCTGTACTTATCACCCCGATGACCATGGGAACTGAACTCAGATGAACTCTCAATGGAGAAACTCTATTAGGAGTTCATCTGGAGTCACAGCTGATTGGAAGCACTCACGAGATGAACTCTCAATAGAGAAACTTTATTGAGAGTTCAAACTGGGGTCACAGCTAATTAGAAGCACTTGCGTGCCTCTAATCAGCTGTGACCGCAAGTTCCCATGGTCACTGAGCTGTACTTATCAGCCTGGTGACCGTGGGAACTGAACTCAGATGAACTCCCAATGGAGAAACTCTATTAGGAGTTCATCTGGAGTCACAGCTGATTGGAAGCACTCACGTTCCTCCAATCAGCTGTGAGCGGAAGTTTCCACGCTCCCTGGGCTGTACTTATAAACCTAAAGAGCGTGGGAACCTGCACTTCAATTAAATTTGCAAAATCGGTTTGCTGAAACTTCGCGGACCCATCGGAACTTCAGAGAATTTTTCACGAGAATGTTAGAGGCATTCTCGCTCATCACAAAGTATAATGTCAAGTAGTAATAGGTTTCAATTACTGGGTAATGATATGTATATTAGTGCTGAATGATGAAGCAGATATTCAGCATGGTAATGTATCGGTGGTATTCTCAATGGCCAAGTGTATTGGTATAGTTACATAGTTGTTCCAAAACTCAACGAAAACGCAACAAAAACTATTGATCCAGATGATCCGATGACTTTACAGGACAAGACTTTATTTCTCATAAACCAGGCTTTATAAGGTTTTTTTTGCCTAACTCTGGATCAACTTTGTATATATGTTTTTTTTTACTGGGATATACTTGATTCTAAGATGAAATGGAAGCCAATGAAGAAAACTACAAAGAGAGACAGCAGAGGAGGAGTGGTGGGAGGGCTGTATATAGGGTAGGTAGGTGGGAGGGCTGTGTATGGAGTAGTTAGGTGGGAAGGCTGTGTATGGGGTAGGTAGGTGGGAAGGTGGGGTATGGGGTAGGTAGGTGGGTAGGTAGGTAGGTGAGAAGGATGGATGGGTCTGGCTGCAGCATTTATAATGGATTGAAGAGGAGAGAGTCTGGTTAAGGGAATACCAGAGAGGAGGATGTTACAGTGGTCTTAATGTAATTCCTTTTTGGATGCTGAAGTTAAAGGAGGGATATTAATATTAATTTTTTGACAGATTTTCAAATCATTTTTTTTCAGGAAGTCATGTCTTCTTCAACCCATATCTATCCATACATACATACAGTCATAAATAAAGTGTATTGCGGCTCTAATCAATCACAAGTATATAGATTGCTGTGTGTTGTCTGTATATAAATTTATAAGACATAATCCGGGGTCTTTAGGGAAATCAAAGAGTCAAAGGAATTTCAGATCCAGCTGCCGTGTCTCTCAGATTCTCTGTAATAATAATTTTCAAAGGTGTTCACACTTTCCACTGCCTGTACTTTGATGTCAGCTGAGATGGATGGAGCCTCCACATAGATGAACAGCAGACTCTGCAAACAGAGTATCTCTTTAACATTGCACATCAATAATTCCTTGTGCAGATGTTGACACATCATAGACCCATCACAGAGCCTTAAGCCAAGTACTGAAGTTTTTTTATTTTCCAAGTGAAGTGATTATTTCCCATTTTGTTGCCTTTGCAAAATATTTTTAGGCATCAGTTGGTACATGTTCACACGGCTCAAAACTTTTCAAAGTTGGCTGGTGAATGTGAAGAGGTGTTTTACTTTGCTGACTATGTTATAAGCATATTGCAGGGGAGCTGTCCAAGTGCTGAAAAGAAGATTCTGCACAGACAGCACTGACAGATATTGTGAGACTGCGTCCAAGAAAGGCAATCCAAGCCAATGTGCTAAGAACTGTAGTACCAATGCACCTGGATATATATATCAGACTGATACTTACATAGCTTGTAATGTATTCATACGTGTTTATTTATTTATGTGTATGTAGGGAGCAGGAGGCACTCACACACATACATATATTATTATCCAGTATTTTTATGGCACCAACATATTACAGAGTGCTTTACAAAGTCAATGTCACTATCTCAAATGGGCTCACAATCTAATGTCCCTACCATAGTCTAAGACTACTACAGTCCAAGAACAATTCGGTGGGAAGCCAATTAACCTAACTGCATGTTTTTTGAAATGTGGGAGGAAACCGGAGTACTCAGAGGAAACCCACGCAGACACAGGAAGAACCTGCAAACTCCATGCAGATAGAGTCCTGGCTGAAATTCAAACCTGGCACCCAGCGCTGCTAAGACCAGAGTGCTAACCCCTGTGCTGCCCAATATATATATATATATTTATATAAACTTTTATGGGTTGTGTGGGGCAGGATATACTTTGATCCTAAGTAACTGTGTAAGAACTTACATTACTGCCATGATTGTTAACTGTCTCCTGTCTTCACATTCTACTCCTTCAGATTGACAATTAGAGGGCACAAGGCATACAAATATATCCCATGTTCCAATTAATTCTTAAGAAATAATAGGCATGTAAGTCTAATAGATCAGCTGAACATTTATCATGCATCCTACTATTGACCGTGGGATTTGTTTTAGGCCCCATCATCAAAAACATGAATTTATTCCCCAAATCTTGCATTGGCTCCTTGGGGGTGGAACACAGGGATGCTTGTAATAAAAAACTTCTCTAACAATGGTGACATTTCTCATTTCTATTTTTCACATAACAGTGCAGCTAAGAGAACTGAACATTCCTATGTGTTATGTTATGCCTACCAGATCAGATCTTTAAAATAGATCTAAGGTCCCAGTCATCACATTAGGAATGAATGAAGAGCAACAGGCACACAGTTATATATGAGTAATAATATATATATGTGTGTGTGTGTGTGTGAATATATTTATATATATATTTACTTTATGCAGTCAATCTGTAAAAAGGCATCTGGGGGGTTGAATGCGGTAAAATATTGCTTTGCAAAGAACACCCAATCATGGCAAAGGAATCCTAGAAAATAAAACAACAGGATTTTTGTTTGCATATGGTTGGATATTGTCAGCAGAGTTCCATCCTAAAATTGCAGGGCTGTATAAAAGGGATATTAGTGCATGCAAATGCATGAACGCGTGTTAAACGCATGCAATGCGCTATAAACAAGCTCCAGTGTAACACCGAGAAGTCTATAATCAAACAACTAGGGAGTATCAGGAGTTAACAAAATATTTGTAGCGCTGCTTTTATCTCTTCCCTGTCACTTTGTGCTAATACGCAGCATCCAGTCTGCTTCTCCCCACTGCTGCTCCACATTGCCTGTCTGTTTGCAAGCCATCATGAGTACAATGTTCTGGATGTGGGGTGAGGGGGGGTGCAAAGATTTGCCAGAACACATGCTCTGGGCACAATAAACCATGTGCGGTCTTTGCAGCAAAGAAATCTGCCTCCTGGTAATTAAAAGTGTCTAAGCGATCAGAAAACAACAGATCTTCGTGTTCTCTGGCACCTGATAAGGAAGAAGGGCTTCTTGGAGAGCCAGGTAGAATTTTCTTTCATTTCTCTCAATAGTTTTATTGCTTTCATCCTAACTGATGATCCAGCCAAATTTGTGTGTTAATTAAATGAAGCACAAGAGGAAAACTGATTGGAGGGCTGCAAGTGCCAAAAACATTTTTCTGTCTGGAGAAAGACTTGACGGATCTCAACAATTTCCAGAAGAGGCAGTTGGTGTAACTGGTTAGGTGCCGGGAAGCTTTCCTGCAGGGAATAGAACAGGCTATGTTATATAAAAGCAGAAAACATACACCTGTATATATATTAATACCATACATTTATATTTCATTTTAAATTGTCAATTGCTCCTCGGCCTGTTTCTCTAAATCGGTTTCTTTTTCTGGTAAAGGATTTTATAAAGTGGGTAACTTATATGTAGGTGCTATGTGAATGGTGTTTGAGAAAATTGCTCCCCACTAAACCAGCTTAAGCTGGAATTTACATGGGGCAGATGGCAGATGGCGACCCAATTGCACAACCCTGGCAGCAATCACTTATCCACCTCTAGCTGGCCCTCTTATCTGTCAAGGAGGTGTTTTGTCAACCTTTATACCATGAGGAAACCCTTAAAATAACTCTCGGGTCTTCCGGGAACCCCTGCTATCAATACTTTATCCACAACTCACAATACATTACATTGGTCACCAATGGGGAGAATCTTCTTACCTTGCTGGCCAGTGGGAAGAATGTCACCCTTACAGATAGCCAAAAACATCATTGGTGTCACTTATACTGACCTGAGAGGCACAGACTGCTCATTGCTCAAGGATCCCCCAAAAACCTCTGGAGGAACCATAGGGTTCCATGGAACGTTATTGAGGAACATTGATCCATGGTATAAGAAATTGCATGTAGAACAGGCTGGAGTGGAGTAGGTGCTTGCCTCTAAGAATAGCTAGGGTTATGGGGGTTGGGAAGCCAGCTGTTATCACCTTTGTGCGATTGTTATCTAAAGGATTATCCCATCCAAATCCAGCATTTCCATTTTTTGTAGCTAAAACTTTCTTTCTTCTCATGAGCCATTCATTGGTAAAATATCTGCATTTAAGTTTTTGAGTCAACACACTTGCCTTGACAATTGCTAAAGATTTTGACGCTCTCTGTTTTTGAATTTATTAATGCAATATGTGTTACAAGAATATGCAAAGGTATATAGGAAGCCCCAAATCCCCATTTGGAATGGAGGGGTCTTGTAAATAATATGGTATATATATGGTATATTAATATATAAGGTATGTTAGGCCCGGGGCTGCTGAGTCCATCAGGATCCAAAACTTTTTCTTGGATTGACCCGTAGGATATTTACTCACAATAATAATCACCATTTATCCATGGACTCTATAAAACCTCCTTTACACCAATTTATGTTTTCTGTTTAATCATCCTTCAAGCCAGAAGCACAATACCGGTTGTTGTGTCTTGTAATTGCAGGCATGATTGTAGACACGTAGGCCGTCTATTGTGTTTTGAGCTATGCGCATTGTGTACGCCATAAATGCAAGAAACGTCAGTCGAGCCAAGAGTTCAATCTGTTTATTTACTGCTTATTTTTTAGCAAACACTGAACATTACTCGCAGGGTCCATTCATAAATCAGTGAACCTGACATCTATCACTGAGAATCAATCACTGTCATTGAAAACACACGGAGCTGGAAGATTCACCAGCAGTCAATGTATGATAAATTTCAGATTCACTGCTTTAATAAATAGACCCGACAGTGGTCCACAAATATTTAGGATAAATTCATACAAAGTTAGAAAGGCTAAAAAGGGTACAAAGGATGAAATTTACGACTTATCTGGAGTAAAGAACTTATTATATACACCTATAAGAGTGAATAGAACTGATGTCACAATGCATTCTGTGCCAGATGAAAAGGCAGAATACTTACACAGGATTTACAGAGCTTTTGGCCATAGTCTGGTATCGGAGGGAGGTTATTGTTGGAAGTATAAAGTGTCACATATGGGCACTAAGTGCTATTCCTACAGCGGTATGACCGGAAATCAGAAAGCACTCCTCTCCATGTATCCATTGTTAATGGTGCTGCAATGACAGATGTGTGTTAAGCTTTATCTAAAACCAAAACTAATTTTTGAATTGTGTAGGGAATGATTCCAAAAAATGGAATCCAAAATTTAAGCTTTAACCCTTCCCCATTCTACCCAAAACTTCTGTTTTTGGTGTTTTTGTTGTTTTTCCCTAATACCATCATTTGTGTTTTTTTTACATTTTGGTTTATTGTATATATATATTTAGATATATATATATATTTTTTTTTTGCATGATTTCCAGGTCCATATATAGGTTGGGTTTATATGACTTGTGTATGACTTTACCTAAATGCATTGGGCAGAATAGCACACATTGTAAAAGAAAATAATACATCTGCACAATTGCTAAGCAAGGGACTATCAACTAAATGGAAATGTAAAACAAAAGTGCATATCGAGGCTTTATTTAGACATAGTCATACTTTTTTTCAAACTTCATTTTCATTTAGGCAGCCCATGCTTTAGCACCACAATTTGCCACGGCACATGGAGCTTTTTTCCAGCACAATAATGCATGGTAGGGCATAATTGTGTCTTGTGGGGCAGTGTACTATGGCTCATGTGGAGTGCCCTATCAGAGCTATTGTGGGCAGGACTGTAGGAGCCTTAGTGGTCACAGTGACATGGGAGCAAAAAACTCCCTTGTCATGTCTGCTAGGTGCGAGTGAGGTGCAGGTAATGCATGATAGCCCATTCTGTTGTTCTTTTCAATGACAAAGAAACAAGGCAACATGCCTTTAGCACGTGTTTCAGACACATGTGAATGTCAGGTATATTAAGCTATTGGATGAAGCCAGCTGACATAGCCTAGGGGCCAGATTGGTTGAGCTGCACTTTACCTGTCACTGACAAAAAAAAATACTAAAGACTTTGATTTTCTGACTCTGGTCAGATTTCTTGTTACGTTTCGAGCAACTCCATGGAAAAAAACTTGATCATATTAAAACATTCACCTGTAGTTTCCATTGGAAGCACATATGACACAATGACAACCCAGTTGGGAAACAGGTACAGCTTTTCAAGTCAGGAACACAGATTTTAAAACATTGAAAATGGCATAACATATTAATTCTTTTGGAAGATTTTGTTTATTGGGTACACATATCCTTTGAAATGCCCAGATTAAACACAAAGGACCTCGGGAGAGGGGAACAGTTTTACTTTACTTTTTGCTGAACTGTTTTGGCAAAAAGCAGTTAGCAAACATTTCATGAAATGACATAAAGTTCTATAGCACACCTATGCTGCAGACTTCAGATAAATTCCACGCAATCCTTTCTCTAACATTATTTTGTAGAATGGATAATACTTCTTATTTTGTAAAAATTCCAACTGAATGCAGAGACAGTTATGAGATATGAGCTTTGGCCGGTGCACCGGGCTGCTTCTAGGATCTCAAAATCCCTACTAATTAAATTTGGTCTGAGACAGTCTCTTGTGTAATATGGAATGTGAACAAAAGGGAAGCTGACAGGGGAGCCAGCGAAGGAAGCGCTGGGAGCTCAGATCAAATGCTAACAGCTCAAGAGTTGATAGCAACTGGATGGCGGATGACCTCTGGCTCATTGACCAGAAATTTGCTGCCATTTCCTACCAGAATAAATAAATGGCTTGATTGCAGGGAAAATATGATTATTCTTTGATTTGTGGCGTCAGAATATTCTGAAAATTGTCCATGTGTTTTCCTGCTGCTTCAGTTTGCTTGGCCATTTCCAATAAAGAGACCATTTGCATTGTTACAAAGTTAGTCAGGATACAAGAAGAACAAAAAACAAACAAACAAAAAAAATGTGCAGGGAGTTCATGCCAAAGAAAAAATAATTATAAAACAATTAAAATACACAGATACTAGCAAGCCTGCATATTCTGTTCAGAAATTCATACTTACTGTCAATCCAGAGAAAGACAAAAACAATTATAAAGCATGGTCCAATTTCCAACAGGGAAAACATTTTAAAAAACATTTCTAATCTTTAAAATATTCAATAAGCTTTTCCATTGTAATTTTATTTCAGAAGTTGTTTTAAATTTTTTTATTATTAAAATTGGAAGCATTCAGTAAAATAATACCTACTATGAAGGTCTTCCATCAGGCAATTCCTCATATAGGGTGACAACATTTTCCCAGTTGTTGTCACATGCTCCCCTGGAAGAGGTGACAGTTGGCAAAGCAGACTCTCATTTTGCAAATAGGAACCATCTAAATCACTATAGAAAATCAGAATCAGATCAGAAGCAATGTTGTGTAGCTGATGTTGGCATTGCTGAATAGGTTGAAGAATAGCAGAAGTGGCATAAGGTTTAGATCTACCTGAAATACAGTTTTTAAATACCGCCAATATATTTAGGTGAACACTATTAACTAGGAATGAGGTTTGAGTTTGATGCTAAAGAGGAATTAAATGTACAATTTCCATGAACTAATGCAAGTAATTCTGAAATTCAAAGTGGTTGGTCAATAAATATTATGTGTGAGCTGGTTCTTAAGATGCAGACTAGGCATCATGCCCATTGCCTGGTGATTATCAAGGACCACCCATGCAGTACCTATCTTGCCAGCCAACCATCTGTCATGGTAAACAATGCCTTGAATTTAACCAAACCCAAAAATAACCAAACCTGGACAGATTCGGCCACCAATAGTAACAATTTATAATCCTCCGCCCAGGCTTGGGGTAGACATGTTTGTAATATGAGCTAATCGGATGTTATTCTACCGTGCAGAGCTGAAAATCTAAGATGCATGGGACTAAGGGTGAAGGAGATTTAGGGGCAGGAATAGAGGAAAGTATTACATTTCATGCCTTACCCAACTAAGATGCTCATTCATTATGCAGCAATCAGTCTGAAGCCAGAGATGTGTGTCTGTATATATATAATATATGTATGTGTGTATGTATTCATACTGTTAGCAGTTCACCAATTCCACCAACCTAAGCCAACCTGTACCATGTGGTCATTTGGGCTGGTGGAACCAATATTTTGGCCAAACTGGTTCTAACCAGTGTGAAGCCCCTATAGAATGAAAAAATGATATATCTGTCAGGAAAATTACGACTAATTGTTCATCCAGGCTTCTTTGTTCAAGTGCATGGAACAAGAAAATGGTCATTGTAAGAACTTCTGATCAGAAGTTGAGGACAACTTCGGCTGACATGATGCTGAATGTATTCATTTCATCATCCATAATATATTTGAATGCAAAAAAAAAAATCAAGTTGTTGAATGTTTGTCCCATACCCAGCTATCTGAAAGGTTAAGCAGAGGGTCTTGGTCCATCAACTCAATTTTGAACACAAGCCAATGGGTATTTGAACAAGAGCGTGTTGACAGGTAAGTTCAATACCCAATAGCTGAATGACTGTGGCATAAAATTGTCTCTGCTATGAATATTTTTTCACTGGAAGAAAAGAAGACAAAGAAATGTTGACAAAGGGTTCTTCCCTTTAATTTAAATGGTTTCCAGACAAAATATGCTTACAGCGAGCGTTCACCTTAAGGTTAGGCGAGTTTATTTTTTTTAGTGTGTTTCTAATTTGTACAAAAAGATCCTGTTTTATTATCAACCCACAGCTGGAACCAAATTGCTACCTACAAATTCATTTTTTTTCCTCTGGCTTGGTATGCGAGAACTGTTTAATTAATATTCGGCATGTTTCTAAGCAACCCAATTTTACTTGCTAGACATGTATTCATCCCTTGTAATGAATAGACACCATAAACAAGTTCTTTATGAAATGCATCAGGAAAAAACGAAAGTGTGTTATTCTAGGCAGATTGGAGGGAAAACAGAATAAAGGAGCTACTGCAAACTTTTACATGAGACATAAAGAAATTTAGCTGAGAGGCCCATGGCAGACACTGAGCATTAGCTTCTTAAGTTCTTTATTGAAAAACAAAGATTTATTTAAATTGAATGCATCAAGTTTTCATGAAGAATGGATGTATTTAGTAAATATCTGGAAGTCAAGGAAATACCTTTACCACATCTACTGTGCTTCTTCCTTACGATCGTCATTCATTTGCAATAATGTTTTTAGAATGGGGTAAGGCTGGTCTGGTGAACCCTATGGGAGGTTGGCTCATCAGTGTAGACATGCATTGTTCAATTTAGTGTAAAATAAACACAAAACGTTTTTGAAGCTGCTCAGGCAAATCTAAAAACACACAACTAGTTTAAGTGCTTAAAATTGATTCTATATAATAACACCTAGACTGGGGGAAGAAAGTAAGTAAAGGGAAGCACTAGGGATCAATCAGGGGAACTGCATGCAGATCTGCTAAAAAGTAGTGTTGGTCGAATATCTCAGTGTTCGATTCGAGGGCTATTCGGGGGCGATCGAACGTCCAATTCGAACAACATTAAAGTCTACAGTGGGAAAAATTCAGAATTATTATGCATGACTGTGTAGAACTGCAGGAGCAATCAGGGGAGCAGAGCTGACAGCTCAAGCGTCATCAGGATTTTCCTTTCCTCAGCCAATCACAGAGCACTAGAGGTGAATGAATGGGGAGACTTGTCCTCATTTAACCTCTAGTGCCCGGGGATCCCAAAATGACAGGAGGATTCCCACGGCTGTGCTCATGAATGAATGCAGCCATGTGAATCATCCTGTCATTTTGGGATAACCTGTAAAAAAATAAAAGTTAGTTACACAAATCACACACATTTATTAAATTACTTTACCATTAAAGCCTCTTTTTTTTTACACATATTTTTACATACGAATTCGCGAAGTCGAATCCCGTGTTTTTCAGGTCGGGTCTATCTGAATTTGAACAGCTATATTCGCGTCGAATATAAGGACAACCCGAATTTGAACACCAACACTACTAACAAGGAACATAACACGAGGAGAGAGAAGCGGTCTGCTGCTACTCTATTACTGTCCAATCACAGGCTGAGACAGGGTGTGTTTTTTGTAATTTATAGTTATTTGTATTGATATAGCACCAACATATTCTGTGGTACTGTGCACATTCCATAGTCCTGTCACTAACAGTCTATCAGAAGGGCTCAAATGTAATGTACGTATCATAGTCTTTGACCACTTTTTGTGGGGGGTGGATCTAATGAACTTTCCAGTATAATTTGGGTAATGTGTGTAGAAATCAATGTGAACACAAGAAGAACATACAAACACCATGCACAGTTCTAGCTGTAGTTTAATCTTGGGACCCTAGTTGTAAAGCCCTAGCAGCACCAGGGCTTGTCAGACGTCAGTGCCCCAATCTCACACCGCACTTTTCACCTATAGCCAGCCCTGTCCAGAGGCTAGATGCATTGCCCCAGCACAAGGTTGCCCCTAGGACTTGCAAGCAAGGGATGGCATCTGGGGAAGGATTGCAAAAGAACCAGAAGCCTACAGATAAAGCAGTAGAAAATTCCAGCAGAGATAAGTCCAGCATATAGGGCCACAGGTCAGACACAGGTAATCAGCCCATCAGATGAGGAATCCAAGGGTAAAGACAAAGCAGAGTAAGGGTCACAGGCCCGAGGTCAGCCCAGACAGCATACAATTGCAAAGTCAGGAACAGTAAATTTAATGAAATATCACACCAGCAGCAGGTCAGCCTAACCTAAAGCTACAACAATCAACTGGTGACCGGGATCAGAGAAGCTATAAAGCTGCAGCAGCCAATGGCAGGGCAGGATGAAGCCAGGGACTAATCTGCTTCTAAAATCCCCTTCAGCTGTGCACAGCCTCAGAGTTTGTGCTGGGGATGCTGAGGAGATACATCGCAGGCTGCACAGCTAAGGGGAAGCAGGGGATGCGGCTATTTGCTTGTTCTCCTTGCTGCTGCAACTAACTCTGTCGGACAAAATGAACAGAGTGTGAAACTGCTGTGGCACTTAGCACGGAATCATCAGCCAGATAAGAATCTCTTAGCACTAGTGCTGCAAAACTTTTATTTTTTGGTTTGCGCATGTTTGAAAACCCACCAACTACTCAATGCTATTAAGAAGTTAGTAGACACTTATAAACAGTGACAATGCACTTGAACAACAAAATCAATGGCACAGAAAGTTGGGTTGTAGGAGCTCTGACAACCTTACCATTAGTTCTTTACCTTAGTTCTGATTTATTGCCTTATCACTTGTGTCTATTCATTTTTTGCAATAGAACGTCTTTGTGAGCAGAATTCCTGTTCTTTTTTGTTGAAATGTTTACTATGTAATTGTATTAATTATCACTTTTACAGTTACTCTCTGCAGCTCCCTGAGAAATGACAGGACTATGTTTTGATAAGAATAATTATCATACTTCCCAAAACGATAGTAGACAAAGTTCAAATCTTTATGTAGCAACTAGATAGCAACACAAAACAAGCTAAGTGGAATTCCAGGTGAAGCACACAACATACCATATATACTTATAATTTTAATTATTTCAAACTAAAGTACTTTCTTTAACCTAAAGGAAAAGGAAAACTACATGAACTTGAGTATAAACCTAGTGAACAAAATGTGGCCATCTTTACTAACATTCAAAACAGTAAGCAATAGAAATGCCAATCAAATTAATGTGGATAATACATCCATGGTCTATTTTGAAAACATTATTTAAAAGGGGGGAAATAAAATAACATGAACTCAGACTGATTACCTTTTTTCTTTTTTACAAGGTAAAGTATTTTGTTTTTTTGAATTGGTTATGATGAATCTATTGCTCTTGAATAATCTTTGTGTATTGTTGATGGACACCAGTAGATGGTGCTGTGTCACCATGTCAAATGTGCAACAAACTCTAATAATGTCACTGACAGCAAAAGTTTGTTACACACTTTACATGATGATACAGCACCATCTAGTGGTGTGACCCAAGTATAAACTGAAATTCTTTTTCTAATGGCATCTTAGGTAAAAAGCAAATTTTGTTTTGTAATTCAGTATAGTAGTTATAGAGGTGTAAAGTTGAGTTTTTTTTTTTACTTCTACAAGCCTTATGCTTTTAGACACACTCTTTGAAAGGAAAAGAAACATCACCCAAACATTTGGCCAACAGCATATGAAGGGAAACCTGGTCAATATTTATATACAAAAAGAAAATGAGCAAGTAGACACAGCAAAGTCAGCTGAAACACATTTGTACACTAAGATGTGATATGAAGCCAAAATTAAACAAACCTGGGAGCATTTAGTAAAAACATTTAGTCATAATATCCTACCCAGGCTGGGAGTTGGCATGTCTGCACTGTGAGCAGATCAGGATTTGGAGCAATGCAGCTTTACAACACAAAAGCTGCAGCACAAAGCACTGTAACATGCTAATATACATTGTGGCAATAAAACAAAAGCTGCATGTCCATTTTTAGATCAATTTGGTAAATTGCAATACCAATAATTGTAACAAGCTGCCCTAATAAAACACAGGTTAGTATGAAAAATGAAAAAATGCATACCGAAACCACAGGGCCACAGTGTTAGTAAGGTGAACCTTTTTTAACCAATCATACATGAAGGAAATAAAAAAAAAGATTTAACATCCAAGGAATTAGTATTCCTAAGAACGGGCTCAGTGTTTAGCGAAGGCAGCTTAAATCTCTGCTTGTAGGTCTTCTTGATGGGGTTTATTTACTAGGGGAATACAGGCTGTTCACAATGTAAATCATTTCCTTGCAGGAGATATTTCAAGTAGCTCAATAAATGCGAAAAAAACATACAACCAAGTTTTAAAGAAACAATTTGGGACTTTGAAGGCAACATAAAATAGCTAATCATTGACATCACGTATTGATTAAAATGCCAGCATGCTTAATTGTCACAAAAACAATTTGTTAAAAAACCATAATTACACAGCATATATTCTGAATATGTACATGACCCGACGCGTTTCAGAAACATAGGCTGCCTGCTTCATCAGGGGTCAATATGAGATCTGTGAATTACACAATCAACTACATCACAAATTACTATATACTTCTTTACATATATTAACAAAACACATATCTATTATCCATACCTTTGATTCATATTATAAAATGAAAGCAAAAAGGTCCAATAGGTATGAATATAAGGTAGAAATATGTTTTGTTATTATATTATAGCAGTATATAGTAAATTGTGATGTAATTGATTGTATGTTATTCACAGATCCCATGTAGACCCCCGATGAAGCATTCAGTTTCTGGGAAACGAGTCGGGTCATCTACATTTTTGTATCAATAAAGCATGCTGACTAATATAGGTTGCCTTCAAAGTCCCAAATTGTTTCTTTGAAACTTAGTTGTATGTTTAATGTTTAATTGATAGGGCAAATATATGGTTAGGTACCCTTGGAATACATATTGTGGAAATGTGGGGAACCTTACAAAGAAGAATGTTACAAAGAATGTCCAATTATGTACATAGATTTTTAATTGCACATGATTGAAGTCAATGGAGCTCTGTCTCATTCTCTCATTCTCTAAGTTGACCATCCCTAAAAATGGGGATATATTTATTTTAAAAATTAACCCCACAATGTTTTGGTTGCTAAAGACAATTAATATCCAACATCTGCCGCTCCTCCATCTACACAAGAAGCCTTAATAGAAGTTTCCTGACCATTTCCATTTAAACTCTCAATTAATTCATGAAATATACAATTTCTCTCTGTTCTCCATTCAAAGGAAGTGTTTAACGTATACAGTGATTGAACTCTGATCATCCTCATCATTCTCTTTTCATCTAACATACACAATTGTCCAATTGTTCTTGACCTTGACTAATCCAAATTAACCTTAAGATAAACACAGATTGAATATAGCTTCTTATGCTACGCTTCCCATGTATGAGGGAAGTGAATGGAGTATCCTTTATTGGGTAACTCATTGTAGGTTGTAGGTTAATAGTGAAACGGGCAAATGTAATGGGTTATTTATCAAAATAATTCCAATGCCTGAAAGGTTTATTTTAAAAATGGGCAATTCATTAAACTCGGTTACATATTAAATGGGCTGTTCATCTTATTTCTTGCAGCACTTCAGTAGTGATAGAGAAGAGCTTCTTTCCCCCACGGTCATACAAGACAATTCACTGGCTGTCTGCTCTTAGAGATCGGTAAAGTGACTCCAACGCAGATATTGAATGTCACTGATGTTATTTCCACTATTTGCTCAATGTCACAGTGCATCCATGTGTTAGATGGGTTAGACTTTCCTACTGAAACACTAAGAGATCAGTATCACACTTGATTTTGAGTTTTATACAGAACAGTAAAGATGTCACAGTCATGGCAGTGTTATCTAAGCTAACAAAGCCATTTCTGGTTCCAAGCAAGACACCCCTGATGCCCCAAATTTCCCACCTTCCATCCAGCCAGAGACAAGGTTTCGGACAAAATAAAAGCTTTTGTAAATATGAAGGGAGCCACAAATACATAGCATACCCTGCAGTATTGCCATTCTGTCATTTGGAGACCTAAAGAAGGCAAGGTTCCTGGGCGAGTTTGCCCTACCAACAAAAATCATTCCTGGTCATCCCAACCTAGTGAAGAGGTCAGTATAGTGGTCAGTCAGGATAAAGCCAGGGGGTATTCAAGATGGATAGGCTGGACTAGAATAGCAGGATTGGCTTTCGGGATAGAAAGGGTAGGTTTGAATGGTTTTAACTACTCAATTAATTAATTTGCTCAAGAAACACCTAGCAACCTCTGGATTAACCTTGGTTGAGAAACACTAGACTAAGTTATTGCTGTTGTAACCAGAGCTGATGGAGCATAGACTAGGGGTGTCAAAAATAGGAAAATTCTGACTCAAATTAAGTCTAATCGGTTGAGAAAACCAGACTCAGATTTAGAATTTCTTTTTTTTTACTGACCAGTATCGTGCCTGCCAATGATAGGTAAAGACTCAGCTAGTCTGGCTACCGGACCATGACAACACCCTACTTTACCTGTTAATGAAAAGTAAAGTAATGCTGATCAGGAAACAAGATCGGGAAAATTGGACCTCTTCATCTGCCACCATCATCCTGAAGCAAATCCACCTCAGATGTTGGTACTCTGAGACCTAGGGACAGAGCTATGGTAGGGCATCGCAAACTTTGCATATGCTTCTACAACAATTTGCCAACTTCATATAAACAAAAACATTTAGTGTGTGGCCAATTTTATCTCTAACACAGCAAAGCTTCCTAAACATTAGCAAACTACAGATTTACTATGAAGCAAACATCACAATATCTTGGAAGAGTGTTTAATATTCAGGGTTCCTCCAGAGGTTGTAGGGGGTTCCTAAAGCAGTTTGTGACTCTCAGGTCAGACTAAGTGACACCAATCATCGATTTTAGCTATCTGTAAGGGTGGCAGCCTTCCCTCCGGCCATCAGTGTAGTAGGAATCGTTCCCAATGACCACTATGCCAACTGATCTGTGGATATAGTGATTATAGACGGGGTTCCCTAAAAATCTAAGAGTTATTGCATGGGGTTTCCTCATGGTAAAAAGTTAGAGAAACACTGCCCTAGATTATGATCTCACTGTATATGAAATATAGTTTCACCTTAAGCACAGCTTTGAGTTTAGGTTTCTTTAGACTGGTAAAAGTAACCGATGACTAGCGACTGATGTTCCACCATGAGCGGGAATCGAGGCGTCTAACCTATTTCCATTTCAGAGGAGAGCCTTTAGTGCAGTTACTGCATTCCTTGGAAATGTTTTAATGATTTTTATTATGATGTGTGCACAGCAATGCTAAGAAAGCCAAAATATGTAATTATGAAACACAGCAGGTTTTCCAGAAAGCCATTAAAGTCTATCAGAGACATTGAAGGGGTGGGGGAGCCAGAACAAGGCCAGAGTTTGACACATTTAGAGATTAGCAGGAAAATATAGAGAAAAATAATAATCTCCATTCTTTCTTTTGTAAAATAGACTGCACACACAAAAAACCATTTAGCTCTGCTCAAAACAATTTATTCTTTATAGCATTGTTTAGCTGGGTTGTTTCCTGAATCAGTTTAGTGCCAACAAATAAGTGGAGATGTGAAGACTAACACAGGGAATAAAAGCAACAAAGGGCAGAAGCAGTGAGCGAAGAATATAGGCAGGAATAGGAAGGATCTACTACCAATAAAATGAAACGTTGAGAATTTAATTGTACAAAACAATCCTGGACTTATCCAAAAGTTGGTCATAATATTGACTGTATAGCAAAGCCTTGTGTAGTCTTAATTGAATCTCGCTGTGCTTTGAGTATTTTTTATGAATCTATCCAGCAAGCTGTGTGCAGAGGCTTCCTGTAATCAAGACTAGTCCCTGTTTTCCCTGCTTGTGCAGGATGACCGGTCTTGTATCCGCCCCCTCTTGTATTTCCTACGGGCAGTCCTGCCACATATCTGCCCCCTGCACAAGGTATGTGCAGCATAGGATGATGCCACTCTTACTAGTAAATACTGGTTGCAGAGTAAGTATTATTTATAAAGGCATCTTCTCACTTCCTATGCATTTGGTGTCCTGTCAACAGCATCTTCCCATTGGGTACACAGACAGCAATCAAAATATGACTAAGGTTGTAACCTTTCTCTATTCTTTCCAACAAATCCTAATGCCTGTTCAGAAGTACAGTCCTTCTTCCATCGAGAAAAAGAACCTTTCTCTATGATGCCATTAGGGGGGACTGTTGAGGACTTGGGCAGGGAGAGCACATTTGCAACACTAAATTATCAGTCCCCCACACCTGGAAATGGCACTGACAAAAAACCCAAAAAATTATGAACAGTGAACTGAACTCCAAACCTAAGGACTGGTAGACTCAATCATTAAAGTCTCATATATGCAAACATGGTAATGCATTTTCCAAGGATTTTTTTTTGCTGCTTTGATAATAAAATTTGGTGGTCAGCCATAAGGGTCTTTGTTCTAGCACTGTCTTTCATAGAGTAATAACACTCCATGCCAGACAGTGTCTCCATGCTTGTGATGATCATCATGAAGACCACCACTGTCATATTATGAACTTCTTTGCTCTCCCCACTTCCTGAACTGATATACAACAGTTGCTGGGAGTGCAGACTTGCAGACAAGTAGCTGCAATGTGATCTGCAGCAGAAAAAAAGTTGAAAACAAGTATTTTATTTAAATTCTTCTGATATACAGTTCATTAGAAAACATGTTAATAATTCAGCATTTACAGCTATTATAAACATATCATAATATAAAGAAGTAAATCTGGACCACACTTTCATTTATATTTCTCTGTACTGTTATATTCAGCATCTGTAAATGTTACTCTGCAATATCCAATATAGCTGTGCTTCGTTTTTAAAAGCCGATTTGAAGACTTTTGAAATAATGACCTATCTAGCCTGCCTTGGCACGGATATAAAACCACTCGGAGAATCAGGCCAGCGGTCTTTCAGGTCGTTATTATAATATGAAAATTCTATATAGTTCTTGCTCAGCATTTTCTTCCAATAAATGGTAATACCACTTTCTCCAAGGCCAGTGAAGCTTCAATAGCTCCCCCTCATTCCTCACCCCCGCTCCTTCAATGTCATTTGCAAAATCTGAGCTTCTTCATCTTCAGCCGGGAGGAACATTGACAGGCTTGGAAATTTCATTGGGCATCAATGCAATTTAATACCTGCTTCTCTTCTGTTCAATTTATCCACCATAACTCTGTTTTCACCCCTGTAAGACCAAGAAGAGCTTTTCCGATGAAAAACAAAATTGTTCGCCTTCTTTTATTATATAAGGATAAAAATATGTTTCCCAGCCGTGCCACACAGGGCAGGAATAATATTGTATCAACCCTTCCGCGGTAATAAAACAATAGGGTGACACCTCCTAATGGCTTCTTAGAAGAGAACAGATGTTGTGTGATTAATAGAAACAAGCAGATAATGACGAGGAGTTGTCATATGGAGCGCTCACATATATTAGGAAAGGAATGACATTTATGAGGAGTAAAGCACTGTTATAAATCCTCTGTCGATGAGCCGATTTATGAAACTCCCACCACTTGGGGTAATAGTGTTAGGAAGGCATGACTTATGGAACTTATGCCAGTTGCACCGGTGTCTCTATGGATATTGGAGTGGAGGGTATTGAATTATGGAAACCATGCTTTTCTTTAATTTTTTAATTAATAATAGCAAAACTGCTATAAAGTAAACCTGTTGGAATATTTGAAAATCTGAATGTTTTTGTCTGGTGTCTTACCAGCCATCCACTAGTCAGTGAGTTCACTGCCAGATAAACAAACTGAAAAACCATCAAGGCGTACTGCAGTACTGGGCCCAAAGAGCTTGATCCTTGCAATTCTGACATGGAAGATGACGGCCAGGAGGTTTACCTAGAATGGAACCCAGAAATGTCTGATGGCGGTCCTGTTAACAATATTTTCCTGATGAAGAAAGTCCAACTTTCAGCCTGAAACACTCCCAAAAATAGCCATTGGCAGCATTCCTTGCTGTTTACAATAACAAGCATAGCCATTTTGTTATAATGAACAGCACAGAGGGCTACCATTGGCTGGTGACATTGACAGGGTAATAACGCTCTGTGATTGCATCCCAATGGAGCTCATGAGTTGTTTCCCTGTAGCACTGTTTTCAATAAAAGCTGCAAGTGGTCATTCCAACAACCATGACACAGGTCTGGTCTATTAATGTCACCATGAGGAAACCTACCCTAAGGTATACCATGAAGCCATCCTGTAGAGAAAGTGGGGCTTTTATTTGGCCTTTCAGGTAGGATTTGCATCTGCTAAAAAACATCTTCCTTTCCAGCCCTGGTAATAGATTTATTGGATCTCAAATCTTTTAAAGTGGAACTAAACTTGTTGGTGGGTGCTGAGCTTGTGCCATAATATTCAAGCACGGCATACAAATGGCCCATACTTACTTTGTGCTATGGCCTCGCAAAGATGACAGATCCAAGACCGCCAACTTCGTTGCCGGCTCCATGGCGAACCATATATAAAGATGGCAATCCTGTTCATTGATTTACTCAGCTCCTCTGCATGTGGCAACATAGCACACATAGCCGAGCACTAAGGTACATGGCGTATGCACGCGAAGTTTAGAGCAGCCACCAAGAGCCAAGGAGTTAGTTATTTGACAAATGAGACATGCTTTTCTCATTTGCCAAAAAGTGTTTTGTTTAATCATTGAGGTTGAGCATTATAAACTGGCATTATCACAGTTTCTTGTTTGCAGGAATCTACATTCAGCACCCTGTCTACCCCTCCCTCCATTGCACAATCGAGCTGTAATGAATTGAAAAACATAGAAAAGGTATGTGATAAAAATAGAAAGATTGGCTTTAAAAATTACATTGCCTATTGATAAGGGGAAAGGAGGAGCAAGGGAAGGCAGAAAGTGGAATAAACTTCAGCTTTAATTTGAAGTGAGGACAGAAAAGTCAAATGTTTTAGAGTGCAATTATTGTATATTCATTTTCTAGGGCATTTTTAAATAAAATCCCAAAAAGTGTATATAGGTAGTGGAGAAAACTTTTTTTTAATTTGGCTATAGTGGGTTTCCATTTTCCCTTACCTTCCAGCCTTGTAATACCCCAACAGAAAATAATAAGGAAATGAAGTGACTGGGACCTTTCACTGAATAGGATGTGTAACAGCTGGCAAAAGATATCACAGGGTTTCGTCCAGAATGACAGGTACATTTGCCCCAGATATAGGTTATGCAGAGTATTTTTCTGTTTGGTCAGACAGTTTTCCTTTTGACCTGAAGGTGGGGTTGAAGTACCAGGCTTAATCAGCATCCTGGCCAGGTGGGGGAGCTAAAGAGGCCTGGGTATGATCAGGTGTAACTGTCTCACCTGAAACCCATCCTGGAAATTAGGCTGGGGATATAAACTCCCAGCCTGCTTATTCCTGTGGCTCTGTCTTGGCTGGTGAGCTGGGAGGAGGTCCAAGGTGAACTGGGAACGGGGAACGGGGAGTAAAGACACAGACTTTGTTGGAAAAGCTTTATGGTTAGGGCATTGGAGTCCTGCACAGCACTAGGTTGGGCTGGATTGGTAGTAAAAGGAACTAACAGTGAGTGAAATAAATAATTATTAGTTAAATAAACCCTTGATGCACTTTTAACCTGCTGGCCCTGTTTCCTGTTTGAAACACCCCCCGTTGTAATTAGCGATCTCACAGAAGTTAAATCCAAAAAATAGTGTTTATCCATTCATTTTTTTCTACACAATATAAATAAAATCAGCTGTCACATGAAGAAAACGGCTTATTCATTTTCCAGCAACTGTCAAATTCTTGTTCATTCAGGAAGAAGCTCTGTTGTTGTAGGTGTTGACAAAAGGCGATCAGAATGTGAAGTAGAATGGTACATTAAAATGAATGGAAAAAATATCAAATAGAGAAGCGGAGATTTCAAAGGATGTTGTATTAAAGGAGCGGACTTACGAAGTGTGAAAAGGTTACTTGCTGTCAAGCGCTCACCTCGGCAGACGTTGCCTAGTTTATCCCTCAATCAATGACAGCATCTTTTCATCTCCAAACCTCAGTCCTATACTTGTTGGGTTTGAGGACTTTACTGATGACATCCGCTCATTGTCTGGCCTTCGGTTCTGTGCTAAATCGTTCATTCCAATCTCAGCAACTCATTTCCATTACCCTCTAAGAACAGCGCTGTTGCTGCTATAAAAATATGCGCCAATTTGCTCACTATGGAAACCCGTATTTATAGCTTTGTGAAAAAGAACATAAACACATGCATTCGTCTGAGAAACAGCCACATCCAGGATACCAATTTCGGCCTCCGAAATCCATTATGGATATTAACCTTTTGTCTGCGCAACATGGCCGCTTAATGGACAACATGGAGGTGCCTACTTAAGGGCTCACAATCACAGCTAAAGGCAAAGGTCTCCAGGCTTTGCAAATTATAGGGAATATTATACTCTGTGTTGACAGGGAGAAAATATGTTAATGTTAAAAATGTAGACGTTTAGTTATGGACAGTCTCAGTCAGACTTTAATAGTGTATGGTTGGATTTAGGAATAACGAGCTGTTTCTTTGTGGATGAGTTTCATTAGAGATTACATTAACGAGGACTACAAATAACAGAGCCAGTTGGTCCATTCAGGTTAAAAAGTGTAAGAAGAAAGAACTGTTCATGGTGTCCAGTGTAATCAATAAAGTAGACCTCGTCTCTATACATTAATTGCCATTGGTGGAAAGTAATCATATGACTTCTAGATAGGTTTCATTGTTTTTATTTTTTACTTTAATCCTAAGTTTTGAAAATATGCAAAATAGATTTGGCCCTTACCTTTTACTTTTCAGTACTTACAATACTGATGCCATGGAAATCTCTTGCTAAAGAGCAATGCATTCTAGGGCTGATGCCGTGATCCTCACCCTCAATGGTCTCATCACTGGTAGCACTGTCTTCGAACTCATTCAATGTTGTAGCATTATCTCCAGAACCTTGGCAGAACTGGTGATGTTGGGTTGTTGGCAAAGAGGCTTCCTGGAAGAAAGATTAGATGAAGACTGCAGCTTGCTTGTGGCTTCACATGATTTGGTAGAGCACCTCTGATTCCTCGAGGAAGATCAGGGCAGGTGAAGATATTTAGTTGGTACTTTATTGTGCTGTCCAGTTGGGATATTTATTAAAGGGCTTTAGTTCCTCTGTAATAATTGTACCATAAACATTGATATAATATCCTGACATTCACTGATACTGAGGATTTTTTAGCTACAAATAATGCATGGACACCCCAATGCCCTTGGGGTATTTTTCCTTACATTAATAATGTAAGTGGGTAACTATGTACATACTTCGGTGCTCTACTGTTTTGAACAATGTAAAGTCTTAACTACTGCACTCTGTACAATATGTTGAACAATATTAAGTCCCTAACACTGTCCATATTTTTTTCTTTTCGTTTTTTATTCTTTTTCATCTTGTTCACCCATAAGTGAGGAGTAACCATTCCACCTTCCATACCTATAACAAATGGGGCTATCATGACATAGCATTCTTTACACCCATAACAAGGGTGGCGATACTGACATGATAACCCCCATCAACCACAACAAATGCGTCCACCATGATATGACACGCCTTGTCCCCTTCCTGCCACAATGAAAGCCACCTAACACCGATACCAAATCTAGCAACCATGACATCAATTCCTTCATTTATACCAAAAGCGGCAACCATGACATCCTTCTCGCACCCATAACCAATGTGGCCAAAATGAAACCATGAATGACCATGACATCAATTCCTTCATTTATACCAAAAGCGGCAACCATGACATCCTTCTCGCACCCATAACCAATGTGGCCAAAATGAAACCATGAATGCGACACTGGACTGTTGCATGAAATAAATTGATCTGCTTTGAATGAGAGAAGAGAAAAGAAGCAGCAGCTACCCTACCCGAGAAAGAGTAATAAGCTATAGCTAACCCCAGCCATGGGCCATACAGCCTGCTCCCATAGGTAGCTATGCCCTTGGACCATCCCAGCATTTAGAATGACGTGGCTATGCCCAGGAATATAAGTGTGGGGGGATTGTGATGCCTGGCAATGAGATTTAAAGTCCTCCTAAGCATATCAAGCTGGTGAGCACAGCATAGGTACATCCTATAATATCTGCTTAGATGACATTATTATAAAAGCAGATTAACTAATGATGAATAATGTTAAGCTGTCTTGAAAGATGATATGCTGAAGCTTCCGTAATGCTGACGGATCTGCTAATGTATTGTGCTGTATTTATAAACTCTGCTGATTTGTTTAATTATAAATGAACTTTTGTCAGCAGCTATATTGGCAGCATCGCTTTATCTTTTCTCTATAAATTAGGAATGATAGTTTAGGGTTTTTATTTAAAGAAAGTGATGCACATAACCCAGCAGCATCCAATCAGTGTCCAGCATTCATGACCTACAACCAACTCCCAGGGGACCCATTTACATCTGTAGCACATGCATGCAGCGACATGTTATAATGACATTGTTATAATGTGTGATTGTTCATGCATTTTTATATGTGTTAATGTGTGCTTTTGATTTGAATAATGTTCAATATTGACCTGAGCACATTTTTCATGTTTGTATGAAACGTTAGGTTAAGGGACCCTAAAACACACTGCACTCACTAACTAAATACCTCTATATGAGGTGTACTAACTCTATATATGTGGTGTAGCCTTTTCTGCTGCAGCAATTTGAGTCTTGGAGAAAACATATCAACCACACATTTCTGCAAAAAAATATCAACATTGTTTGGATTGTTTGGCGGGAATATTTCCAGACCTCCCAAAGAACTTCCAGACTACTTGAAGGGTTTGTAGGACTGGTTAGATCTGTAATTATGGGGGGGGGGGGTAGCTGGGTGTTGGTGGTGGTAGTGGGGGGCTCAAAGAAACAAAGTAACCCTAGGAGGTAAATTCACATAAACCAATTCAGCATTCTCTGTAGATAATCATTGCAATTTCCATAGAAAATGTGATCATCCATCAGCTCAACCAAATTAATTTATATTTTCAAGCAGATAAAGGAAAATAGTTAAATGTGCCGTAAAAAGAACATTCACCTTTTTTTGAAAGGTAGAACATTAGGTGAAGGTGAACATTACAGTAAGTACCACTGAAAAACCAAGGCTGATGTTGATTGTCAAGCAATGTAAATTTCACTTGGTTTTAGCATTGGTTGAATCACCCAGCACTTTTGTTTTATATATCTTGTAGTAGTGGAAAGAAAAAATGTCATGCCAAATTTATTTTAAGTTTTAAAGTTATTTGTCATCATGTATCTTAATACCATCTGGAAAAGGGATTTAAGGGCCATGAGAAATTGTGTTGCTGCAGATTTGCAGCTCTTTATCTGGTGTCGAGGCCAGGAGTGTCCTGGAAGGAATGGGTGGGCCAGACGCTTCATCCCTGTTCCAGGCTAGAGATTGAGGTTGGCTCTGGAGGTAGCCAAAGAGCCAATGGAAATAAAAGGTTATAGCCAGGTGGGTCACATGGACAGGTGGGGTGTGACTTGTATGCTGGTACGGCCAAGGAGGTCTCCCAAACTTTAGATCTGGACCAACAGGATTAACAGCCTTGAAGAGTGTTAGAGAGAGCCAGAAGGCCAAATTGGTGTTTTTTGCCTTACTATGACGACTTTAATCCCCATCCCGGAAAAAACATGTAAATTGCCTATTTAGGTTGATGTTTTTGTGAATAAAAGTGGGCAGAGCACCCTGAAATTAAAGTCTGAAATACCTCTCTGCAATGAGTGCATTGGAAGCCAATCCCCCACAATACATAAAAAAAGTCTATGTATGTATAGATAAAATGAATACACAAATAGAGATTCATATAGTGTACATATGTAAATAGTGAATGTATGTATAATAATGTTGCTATTACATACAGGGTAGATGCTACCCAAATACTTTTTTGGAAATTGCAGTTAAATGTTGGGTAAATTGTTGATCTTTTCCATATAATCTCCTTTGTTTCTTATTACCTGGCCGATATAAAGAACATACAGAATGTTATTTGCCAGCCGTGCACCTGTTTAGAAACCAAGCATATTAAGTTGCAGTGCAATTTTTATTTTGTTCCACTTCGCTCGTTTAGCCTTCTCTAAAATATTGGAATTGCCTTTGAGTTCCAGCACCTGCCGTCCTCGCCGTGTCATGATATCATACGTGCTATTTCCTGCGCTCGTTCAGGATGGCTTCCATATTCCTGCAGAGAATATTCTGCTAATTACAGCAGCTGGGACACCGGCTCCATATTTATTGCTTGATTATAGGTATTCTGGAGCTATATACATATATACATAGCTGGTTAATGTTTCTGTAACAACGCGCAGGTCACTGAATAAATATATATTTGTATTTGCAGATGAGTCTATTACCCAGAGCGCTCAGTGGCTTTATAGGCAGATGCTTATCATGTAATCAATTAACTGTTCATAATTAATTCACCCAGTGTATGAATGTCATTTAATGGCCCGGGTAACAAGACGGCTTTCTCTATAATATTCATAGATTGCGCCAATTAATGCTGCCAATTCAATTCGGCTCACAAATAGAACAAAGAGACGTATTGTTTTTGGGGCGTCTGAGGTTCTGGGTTAAATTGTTAACGTTTGCTGCAACTTGGCAGAAAGTTTATGAAAGACAGAAAACTCCAACTTTCAGAGCTCATTCCCAGAGATTTTTGGAATTAATAACTTGCCCTCCTGCTGTACTCATTTAGCGGATGCACTATGGCTTGTCGCTACAATTTGACTTAAAGGAGAACTATGCCAGCAAAAAGAAGATAAGCTTAATTAAGTATAAAATGTGCCGTTTTCTCGCTATCTACTCAATGTGCTTTGTTGGAGTCTTTTTGTATTTATGTGCCTTGTCGGTGAAATAAGACAGCAGTTAAACTCACTTATTAAGGAGCTGTACAGTATCTTGACAATACACATTTAAAGTAATTTGTGCAAGTTCGGTATTAATAGAACATAAATGTTTCAAAGGTGAAGTATAGCCTGATTTCTTATCCTTTTATCAGATCAGAGAAATTGGAAAAAGAACCGAAAAAAACTAATTTATAAGCCGTGTGCTATTAGAAAAAGTATTTTTTTTTTTTTTTGGCAATAGAGTTCATCCAAGCCCTTGGGGTCCATTTATAAAGGAGAAGTGTGGTCTCACTATGAACAATTCTATGGAATTATATCATAAAGAGATACCTATCCATCTATTGTTATTAACTAGTATTATTATAGTGCCAACATATTACACAGCGCTGTACAAAGTCCATAGCCATGCCACTAGCTGTCCCTCAAAGGGGATCACAATCTAATGTACCTACTTTAGCCATATGTACTTAACACATAAGGTAAATTTGGGGGGAAGCCAATTACCTAACTGCAGGTTCTTGGAATGTGGAGGAACCCTCTTAAACACGGGGAGAACACGCAAACTCCTTGCAAATAGGGCTCTGGCCAAGATTTGAACCTGGAACCCAGCCCTGCAAAGGCCAGAGTGCTAACCTCTGAGCCACTGTGCTCTGAACTACATAAAATCTGATTGGTCACTGAGAGCCTTGACCTACAAGAAGGTTCAATGCTGCTGAGTGGCGGAGTGGGACCTATGGAGGTAGAGAGCAGCCATTCTCAACAAGGGTTTCATGAATGCCTACAGTTCATTTAGAATTTGTCAGGGGTTTCTTGAGCTGTCACTATTGATCTCGTATAATATGATGCCTTCATAGCTTCAAACTTGAGTAAATTTCCATCCACACAAATAAAGAAAATAATGAAAAATAAGACTAACGTAACATCAAACAGGATGAGTTACATAAATAAAATGCTATCGGTTTAAGGTTCAGCTAGTTCAGTTTGTCCTCCTGCTAAAGGGGACTATTGCACCCTTAAAACAAATGATGGTATGGAACCAAAGTAAATGGATTTTCAAGGAACTGTGAGTTGACATCTTTGCTTTTTATCCCTACACACACCTCATATTGCAATCAGTTGGTGGTCTGGTGTTTCCAGGCTCCATGCCATCCTGGCTCAGACACAAGGTGAGCTGGTTAAATGCTTCAAAAGTTGATGGATGAGTTGCTCTGTGATATCCATACTTGGATTCTAGTAGCAGTTACAAATTCTTTACTTAGTATAAAGCTAGATTCAAATTTTATCTCCAAAGCATGACTTCGACCATTGATACATAAACTTCAATGTTAGTTTTAGTGCTATACAATGCTAATAAAGAAATATAAATTTTTATTTTTTAAATAAAAGTATTACACTATGGCCAAACCAATGCTCTAAAAACAGAATAGTACAGCATCTTTTAATTCGCTTTGGGACTCCTCCAATCACAAAGTTCCCTCCACTGGGCCATAAATGTAGGCCACCATGGGGAGTAACTTTGTGATGTATAGCTTTCCGCTATATACCTCTATACTCTCCCCCTTCCTTTGTCTTATTTTCTGTACGAGACGTATTTTACATAGATAGTTATTTTTGGTTATGGTTTTACTTCCATTGAGGTACAAAACATTGTTTTGGGAATAGGACATCTTTCTAGAGACCAGAGATTTCCTTTATAAAGGCAAAGAGGCAGTTTTATCACCCAACATCATTTGTCATTTTATAAAAGCTAATTTGCACATTATTAAAAATGTTTAAATTAGGGTTAAGACTATGAAAACAAGAAAATGTTTGCTATAAACAGGGATCCTAACAGAGGGTGATGTATAGCCTGTCAAAACATTGTACCTGTGGGATGCAAATACAGTCCTTAGAGTCAATTATTATGCATTAATATGTATTTTGCTTTCCCTGGTTCCTCTTCCCCCCTTTATCAACATGCTAATGACATTTGTAAGTAAAATATTTTTCTTTTTCATGATAAACATTATTTTATACAAAGTAATGTTATCATTGGGTGTTCATGCTTCTCTATGGAATGTTGGCAGACCGTGACTGGTGGGAGAAGCCAACAAGACATCTCGAATGGCATTAGACCCGATGCAAGAGAAGACCACCAATGCAAATACCATCTTGATGGCTGGAGGTTCTTCTGGAAGAATTGGCATTCCTAGGCAGGCTGAATTTCAATGTACACAGCCATAGGCAATGTTCAAATATAATGCTGAGCCACCATGATTGAAAGAACTGAAATCTAGTGAATAATATAGCAAGCCCAGGGACAGTTGGGTTGGGCAGGATAGGCCTAGATGATGCTGAAAATCTTCCAGGCAAATAATTAGGTGATCTCTATCCAACCTGTGGCAGCTTAACCCTATACCTATGGAACCTTTATCAACAAAATGAAGCCATCTTTTATAGATAGCAATAGTAATATTTACATTTAAAAGCTTCAAGTTCACTTTTTCTGATATTCAGACAAGTGTAATTTGTTTTTAATGTCTCCCCATTGTAAGCTGACGAAAGATATGCCAAGGCACACCTTCATGGACCAATATTAAGTCAGACGTGCCAAGCAATGACATAGCCATATATGATGTGTGCTCTAACAGACTCTTAAGCTCTTTTAAATCAATACGAGCAGCAATGTTTGTTGCATTCTCACAGAGGAGTGCTTGAACTGCATCTATATTTATTTCATTCAGAGGTATAGGCCAAACGTTATTGCTGCCTGGAGAGTCTTTAGGTACTATGTAGAGGCACATGTACTCTGCTATGGCTAAAGACATAATGGATATTATTTGGTTTCGTGTTGGATCTGTAGAAACCGTGTTTTGTATCACTATCTGAGTCGTGTGCAGATGTGTGTGAAGATGGTAAAGAAGTGGTAAAATGGCGCACATTACGGAATAAGCAGGCACATTACAATCTTACCATGCAATGCCCTGGTATGTGGATTATAAGGAATTCTGTTCAATTCATACTTTTTGCAGTTTTTTGCTGTGCATAATAATGCATTGCAATGTGCTGTTTCTACAGTGTGTCGGGGGGCCATTCACAAAGAGAAGCTGGTGTGTTCATGTGTGTTGTGGTAAGGCACAACCTTTGTGCGTGTGAGGTGCCATAATGCCCAATGTCCAAACAGGCCCTTCATGTGCAAAAAAGTGTTGCTTTTAGGATAAAAAAAGCCAAAAATATAGCAGAATTTACCCTAAGTAAAAAGTTGATACCGCATATTTATGGTAGAAGAGTCCCTGAATGCTCCTCCTCCCCCTGCCTGGTAGCAGCTATTTATAAATTGTGCATATCCAACCATGCATGTGCACTTCATACCTACATATGTCAGGGCGAACTCCTGGGTCTGGGTTAGATCAACTCCCATGCAAAGAATGCATCATCCAAATTCAGCCAATCAGATATCTTAACCTGGACTTGAAAGACAACTGGGGGAAGACAAAAGCACCAGCAAATTACATAGGTATTGACCAGTTTCATTAATTTGACAAATCAAATGTGATTGTACCACTGAGAGCCAAGGAAGAAGGTTCAATGTTGCTCAGTGGTAAACCAGTACCTGGAGCAGCCGTTCTCAACAGACCCAGGGGTTTCAGTGACTTCTGGACTTCCTTGAGCTGTGGTTGACTGACCTCCCATAAGATGGAGTCTGCACAGTTCTGGGGTCACACCATTTGGCAGTGCCAGCTAAATGAAACCAATGACCTTTATAGTTGTCTATTAAAGTGGCATCCTGACCACTATTGTAAGGGGCTTGGCATTTTTCCTACTTGCAGCGTATTCAAATAGTATTTTCCCATTGATTGACTATAGCGGTGGTTCCTTGACACTTTCTCAGTTTCTCAGGGGTGCAAAGGTTGATAAAAGGCTGGTGTTGAGGGTGAGTGTCAATAAAAATAACTTTAAATAATCAGTAGGGGGGTGAAAAAGTTAATGTAATATCAGTATGTTATTAACTAACTTAAGTCCTTTGAATGTACACATAGGAATCCCAATTATATGCCTACATCAGTGTTGTAGTTTTCAGTAGAGCTTGGAGATGTTTGTACAATTGAACGTACTATTGTAATAAGCATGACATATATTGATTCTTATTCAGTTTGGTTCCTATGATAGAAAGCTTCATGAAATATACATGTGTTCCTGCAATCCCCCAGGCACCTGTAAGCTCTCTGCTGCCCCCAATGGGACAAGCTGATTTATTTCCTTCTCTGTGATCTTCAGGTATAGACAGGTGAAGTTTGCTGGAGGCGCTATTATTCAGCTAAATTAAAAGATTACTTCTCAGCAGAAAATCAATACAATCACATAACAAAAATGATTATGCAAATCACCGGGGTGCTCGTGAGCTTTCAGCCTGCAGCAATTATTGTAAAACTGGATTAAAAGGATATTTATAAATAGCAGCTTTTTTTCCAGCCCACATCTTAAAACCTATAAATCAGTTCCTTGCTTCAGGGGCAGCAAATCTTTGATTGCACAGATTGTGAGCTAGCAGAGGTCACCCAGGAACTCTTACAGATAAATAAGCATGCAGGGAGCAAGCACTTAAACTGCCAAGGCAGAAAAAACGGATAGATTGGGCGTTTATGAGCGTTACACATCTGCCATTTGTATGGAAGATAAGAACATACATAGATGATGCCTATAATTTGAAAGATGGGCCCTCAATCAGACAAGGTCGAGGAGCTAGGCTGTAGTACATTAGGTCTAGAAACCTACGAGTGATGTTATGGAACATTTTCATAGTGTTCTTTGTGCACGAGAAAGCCAAAACTGGCAATCTGGAGACTCTGGGTATTTGCCAAAGAGGTTGGTCTTTTTTTATTTTTCATTTATGGTTACAATAAACAGCAGAGCTTTACCTCTGATACTGGAAGCCAGGCTATAGAGTATTCATGACCAGCACTCCATTGATTCTGTTTTCTGTTCTTTAGGATACTTTTTTAATATTGTGAGATCATAGAAGTTTTTTATACTCGATCATTATAGTAGTTATACCCGAACATAAACTGTACTGTATATATTTATAAACTGGCACTTGCTATCTTATATGCAATATATATCAAGTAGTGGTTTTTCATATTCAACTGCACTTGTTCTTTTAATGTTGAATACCTTTTAAAGTTCACCAAGCTGCTTTATTAGTTCTACCAGAGTAGGAAATACCCCAACATTTATATCCACACAGCACAAAAACCTTAATCCAATCACCATGGAAGGTGACACAGCACATGTTGATTATCCAGGACTAAAGCCGCATACACACTTGCAATTATAGCGGTTGGAAAGGATGTTTCACGATCCTTTCCAACGACTAAGCACTCCACGATGCATGAACGTTGCTGTACATACAGCACCGTTCTGCTCTATGCACAGGGAAGGGGGATAGCAACAGAGCAACACCCTGATGCGCGCTCTCCCCCTTCCCTTGCATTATGATAGCTCGTCATTCATCATCCCTGTATCCACCAGGACGATCGTTCAAACAATGAAGCGTTGCACACACTTCAGATTCTCGTCCGATATTTGCCGTAAAACGATTATCGGGCGAGAACTATTGGAAGTGTGTACGTAGGTGTGAAATTTGATGAACCGTCCTATTCTCTTGTTGCAATCCCATCCATGATGTCTGGAAGTCTGCATATGTGTTAAACCTTTCCATTGCATGGCTGCAGGTGTGAATTGTTGTCAAAATTCTAGAGTAGGGCTACTAAAATGGCATTGTTGATCATATTTTATTGTACTGTTTATTGATGACCTTCATTTACCCCTTCTTTGGTAATTTTTTTTCAAGTTGGCAAAAAGTTTGTTAAGCTTTACTGTCCATGCTGCCCTTGATTCTTGGACCTTGCCGCATATATCTTTGTTGTTGACTAATGCCCAGCATCATTCACCCCACTTCCTTTAGAGCAGAGGTCGACAAACTCCAGCCTTTGGGCCGGATAAGGCCTAGCCAGTATTCCAGTCCGGTGTAACGCCCCCCCTAGTTTTTTTTTGTTGGATCCGGCCCAGTTGAATTGACACATTTTCCCGAGTTCCCGTGATATCTTCGTTATTGCAAGTTCCCGCACAGTAACCCCAATTACTATGCCTAAAGAGCAAAAGCAACTCGCAGCTACCAGTCCCTGGAAGGTTGACCCCGGACGTTGTGTCTTCAACCCCGAATGGACTGATGAATCATTCTTCATCCAACGCGGCAACAAAGCCCTGTAAAAAAGTGTGCAACGACACCAAGAGCACTTTCAAGCTGTTGAATCTCAAGGGGCATTTCAATGCCAAGCACGCACACACGTACAGAGACTACACCGCGGGTGAGATGAAAACTGAGGCTGCTCGCTTGCAGTCATGGTTGGAAAAAACTTTCCTTGGACACCTTGTTTCTTCTGGCCTAGTGTGCCTACCTGACTTCCTGAAATGGCCTAGTAGTCCACAAAGTTTGCTGATCCCTGCTTTAGAGTCAGGACTTCTTAATGGAAAAATGAAAGCAAAATTGCTGACCATATACTGAAGCACATATTGCATAATTTGAAATTCCAGTTTGAACTAAAACCATCACGTCCCACTTTATTTCCTAAGAGTGAATATCCTGAACTACAGTTCTGAGCCTACTCTACTGTTTCCATATTTTGGCACATGAGTCCAAGGTTGAACTTGCAACATAATTCTTCATCAAATTTGCTAAATTTCAAAGCCAATATTCCATGAATGCACAAGGACCTAAAACAACAAATCTTGTGTCTTTATCTCCAACTTCCTAAAACAGGGAGAAAGGGCCTAATTTATTAAAGCTCTCAATGGCTGGGGAGGATACACTTTTATCAATGCACCTGGGAGATCCATAAAACCTGCAATGGATTTCCAAAAATTCATTGCTATTTCCACATTCCAGATTTTCTGTATCACTCACGTTCACTGATGAAAGTGTATCTTCTCCAGTCTTGAAGAGCTTTAATAAATCAGACTAAAAGTGTTGGTACTTCTTCATGCAATGTAAATACCTCAACATTAATTGACAAAGTGTAAAACAAATAAAACTAAAATAGCAAATCAACAGACTACAGCAGATGAGTAACATGCAAACCTGAATTATTACCATAATGGATGAATTTCAACCTGTTTATTTTCCACTAAAGAGCCCAACTGACCATCAGTACCAAAAAGAAAATTTAGGAAAAACCAAGATCTAGGTATGGCCATCCAAACCCATTTACCATTGGCTTTTACCACACTGACTAACGCATCTTTACAAATGGGCAATCCACTCGTCTTTATGAATCACCCTACTTGGTTTCCTAGGAATGCATGTTGTACAGATCTGCTCACAGAATGATAGATGAAATAATAATTATGCCTCTCTTAAACTCCATTATTACACCATTGCAACGGCGTGGATGAGTCAAAAACATGACAGCGATAGTTCAGAACTGGATATGGCAATCAAAGCACTAGATGTTCTAAAACGCGACTGTTACAAAATAAATGAATCAATTTCTATCATGGAGCTCTATATGTAGAACGTCTTGTTTCCACTGCCTAAAAAAAACAAGCCTTAATTGGTTTTGAACAAATGAGCTATTTCCTGGTAAATGGGCAGTAGTAGAAAACAGTCAATAACCAGCTAATAATTAACAATTTAACTAAACAGAAGATAAGGAGTGATTGGCATAGATGAAAACATTCACTCTCAGAAATGACCTGTTTGCAAGAAGCAGACGTGCATCAGACAGACTATGGGGAGAAAGAGAAGCTGTGCATATGTTAGGCACTAAACTGTGCCAAGGGAGGAACCAGCGTGTGTGGGCACCATCTTCCCACATGGCTTTACCTTATGGAAATGAGACTTAACGCTTGGCCCATAAATTCTATACAGCTTGACTGATGAGGCATGCAATAAACGGAAGTCTTCCATAACCTATAATCTTCAATGTTTTGTCATCTTTACCTTGTAGTTACCAAGATAAGTATGTTAATGGCACATATATTATTTTATACTTTACATTTACTTTAATTTGCATAATATGGGACTGGAAGCAATTAGCTTGGTTGAGCTATTTTAATAACATGCAGATGCCCTTTCAGACAGAGTAGCTGGCAAGTGGAGATATCATTTATGTCATACCAGGCTGTTCCTAACATAAGGAAAGCTAAATTGTGTCTCTGAGGTTCCCATTCTAAGATGACACGAGACAAAGTTCTCACCCTGTTTCTAGAACGCAAGGACTTGGTGAAAATGGAATGAAAGTGAAAAGCCACATTATGGATATACTATGGGTAGTGTTTGGTGTCTGAGCAATAGGTTCAAGCAAAGCAGTCAGAAAGGAGATGAAGCGTTTGATTGTTCATTCTGCGATGACATTTAAAGTGATCTAGTTAATTTCTCATTGCATGTTTTACATGGTTGCAAACCACTCTGTTTATCTGCAGGGACTTAGCCCTGTGTAAGTTCTAAGTCAGGACATGGAGCCTATTACTTAGCCGAAGACCCTCTGCTTCCTGGCCATATTGGTGTGACTAGTTGGCAAGCACTGGGGCTATTATGTGAAATGAATGACAGCGAGTCAAAATCTCCCACATTTTGGTAAGCACCAGGAATTTTTTCACTCCTGGTGGGTCAGGCCACCAAATGTGGAAAGAAGAATGTTCTCTGGACTAATTTAATTGAACATTTTGCTTGGGCATTTTACACCAAATATATTATTATGTGGCCACTTTAGCATGCAAAAATAATATTACAGAAGAATTTATGCCCAGAACTTTACGTATATATCATTAGGTGTTTTACTGAACAATTTAGAAGAAATGACAAGGAATAGGTATGGGGTACCCTGCAAACATAGTTTCCATAAACTTTTTCCATTGTGTCCCACTAGGACCTTTGGACCCTCATCAGTAGCTCGTAGTCCTTTAAACTAAGCAAATATAGTCAGATACAGATTAGAACTGATCAATTGTCTCTTATCTATTGTTCAACACAATATTTAAATACAAATCAAATTTTTTATTTTTTTTTCCTGTAATTTTGATGACTGTAAACTGATACAATATTGCGTAGTCACAGCATATGGAAGCTCCAGTGTATATATTCCTCTGCGGTCTTTAAGCCTTTCTGCTGGTCTCACTCTTGATATCCTAGTAGAATGTATTAGTATATGTTGAATAGGGCTTTAAAGTAGGTAGGTTCTCCACATGTAACCAAATTTTAGACTGTCCCATCCCTAAGAGGTACGAGCAAATAAAATGGGAGGCCTATATCAAAAACTCTTCACAATAGGTGAGGCTAAAAGTAAGCGATTAGACGGCTAATTAAACAGTTAAAAAATCAAATATTTATTAAATACCAAGGATAAAACTTGCATGTTTGAAGAGTTCCAACAGTAACAAGTCAACAAAGGTAGCACAAAGAATAAAACAATATCAGACGTTTAAGGTTGTTATACATTCAATGTTCCATTTTTGAGATCTTGACATTTAATATTTAAAGAGTACCAGCGCGTTGGACCTCTGGATATTGGTCAATATTATATGTTGAATAATGTTGTTATGCACGCGGGTGTGGACCCACTGTGCCACCGACTGGGTATGCTCCGGAGTGGCGTAACTAAGCCACTACCTGGTCTTCACTAGAGCCTCTGATGGTGAGGATAGGCTTGGGCTGCGGGGTAGCTGCCAGGTGCCACTCCCGAGCAACCCCCAGGTCAGTGGCAGCTGACCAGAAGGGTCAGGGTACTTGGTGCAAGCACTGAGAGGCTTGCGTGGCCAAGAGGGTGATGGCAATCATACAAAGTCCAGAAACAAGATCCGAGGTCAGGGTCAGGCGAATCAGGCAAAGGTCCAAAAACGTAATCCGAAGTCAGGGTCAGGCGGCAAACAGGCAAAGTCCAAAGGTAAGAAACAAGGTCTGGTACACAGTAAAGCAAACAGAGGAAACACCTTAGCACTAAGAGTTACACAGGGTAAAACCTTGAGATTGCTCAGGCAACTTCCTGTAGTAGGAGGTGGCTTTAAATACCTGCAGAGATCCAGCCATAGGCTGTAGAAAGCAGAGAGCGTGTATGTGTTACCTCATAGATTTAGGAGAGACACACCCACGCCAGCTCAAACACCAGAGCAAGTCTCCAGCAGGAAGGAAACTCCGGCATGGAACACAGGTAGTGGAGTTACTCTACCTGAAAGATAGGACCCCGCGCCCGTGCCTGCAGTTAGGAGCAGCGGCGCCGGCACGACCTGCCGGGCTAACAAATGTTAAATACAGCTGGTTACAATTCTACTCAAAGCAAAATAGCATTTTTCTTAAAATCAAATGTATATTTTTTTCAATTGTGCCTAAAGAACCCTATAAAAAAATCTATGAAGGCCATCAGTCTCCTTCCCACAGAACACAACGTGCTTGTCTGCAAAATCCCAGAAATCATTTTAATTATACTTATATGTAACATCTTGGTGGCTATGCCGGGTGTAATGCGCCGCTCGTGGTTTGAGAGTCCGTGTAATTATTATTGTACAAGATTCTTTGGAGGAACGGGTCTCCGGAGAGGCTGTGTACAAGAATAACTCGTACCACAAACATCACTTGTGTTCACCAACAATTTCCCAGGATCTAGAAGGACAATGTACACTTGTTATTGCTTTGCAGTAAATGAATCAATCATGTGCAGAAAACACTCTCCTACAACGAGTATGAAAATATTCTCTGAACGCATGTCTGAGATAACGTCGATAGTTTAATAAAAGGCGCCATTATACTACTTGACATCTAGTTAGAAGCAGTAAACAGTGAGTTAGGATTCTTAGTCACACCGGGACTCCTGCAGAACTTTTCAAGTGTGTAGCCTGTAGCAGGCGTTCGCATTTAACTTTTACTGCAATAGGATAATGACGTCTATAGGCTGGCTGCTGAGACTTATAGAGAGACGTAAGGCCAATGGAGAGACAGACACGAGGGTCACAAATAAATCCTACTCTGTAGGGCCAGATATGTTGTGTGGAATTAGGAGATTTTTGATTCTTTGTTTTCAGTGCAATGTAATATTTAAGATGCTAAACTTTTCGGGTTGTAGTTACCAGCTACTTCCAGTTACCCTGCTCCAATGAATGGGTACCCATAGTATAGCTATAGATCTATAGGCCCCAATGAGGAACTAGGACCTGCTTCCCCCTTCTCTATTGAAACTCTTTATCCCTTCTACTAGTAGAACAGCTCAGACTTCATCAGTAGCAGATGCCCTTAGTGATAGACTCCACTTAGTTGCAGACCCCGTCATTAGCAGACCCCCTCCCTCAGTGATAAGACTCTCTTTGATACAGATCCAGATACCTCCACTAATACACACATATTGGTGACAAATTCCCCCCTCTATCACCACACACACCTCCTTTTCCCTCAACGACCAATCCCCTCAGTGACAGACTTGCACACTGCACTACAGCTCATTTCCTCCATTCTCAGATACAGACACCCTTTAAAACAAACCTCCTAAATGACACACACGGTAATAGGGGCAGACCCTCTCTAGTGACAGACTTTGATTTAGTGTAGACTCATTAAGTGACGGATGCCCCTACCAATGGCAGAGCTCACCTTCCCCCAGTGACGGATCCCCTCAGAGCCCCCCAGACTTGCACACTGTACTACAGTACATTTCCCTTCATCTCCTTGTTCATTCTGTGAGCAGATCAACTTGATGTGACCCTATAACACCCAAAGCATAAAAACAATAGATCCGGGTATTACAATAAAAGCGTTGTATCTTCATAAAGGAGGGGTGAGATTTGTAGTTTAAAGAAGTAGCTGAAAGCAACCAAACAACTTTTTCGGTTTTTCAACAAGAAAACTAAAAGACACGGGAGGTCTTAGGTCTGTATGAATACACCATACACATACTGCTACAGTTACACCTGAGGATATTGTAAATAAAATATTTTTTTAAATTAAATTACATTGATTTGTTATTTTCAATTTTAATTTAATATTTAGTTTAATATTTAATTTTAATACTTAAAATGTTTTATGCTAATCAGCATGATTGCTTTGGTAATTTTCTTGCTCAATTTTCAGCTTGATTTTAGGAAAATAAAATTGGTGCAGGTGCAGCACTTGCATTGAGACGTCAAGAGCTCCCTCCAGTGGCTAATCTTTAGATTTTTTTATTTAATTATTGACAAAATATGGAAAAGTAAGCATATAAATTGTCATAGTAAATTGTTCTTTGAAAAAATGAAAAACAGGCAAATGTTCCTTTGGTAAGGCCACAGGTTCTTCTCCTGTTTAAATTATAATAAAACATAAAATAAATATATATAATAAAAAAGCTCCCACCTGTAAATGGCTCCTATATCTGTAATCTCTTGTCGTCTTTCCCGTTTCCAGCTGTATTTTCATTGTCTGTAACTGCATAGTATTTTTTTCCCCAGCTATCATCTTGCAGCCGCTATATAAAATTATTCATGCCTATATAATCGGGGAGGAATGAGAGCTTTAAAAATTACCTCAAAAATGTTTACAACCCCTAGATAATTACGTGATTATTTCTGTTCATCATTTATTTCCGGAAGAAAATTGTATGAAGGTAATGGCCTAGATTTATCAGGTGGAAAGGAAAACAATACGTCTTTTCAGAAGGTATCAAAAAGTTTAAGAAGCTTATCTGCATGACAAACACTTTGTGGGAATAATGGTGCTTTAAAAAAAAAACATTTATTGTTAATATTGAAGAACTTCTATTTTCAGTAATGCCACATGACCTTTTCTTGACGTGTTTTCACAAGAACTACTTTTAATTTGCCATGTCAGCCCTTCAAAAGACACCTGCCAATATGAATGAATGTCTTGGTGAAAGACGAAGGAATGTCTCCATGCACCAGTACATAAGGGTAAATCAAATGTGATTTTCTCTTACAACTCATTTTTTTAAAGCTATATAGCTATAGCTATAAAGTTTCTGGAATTTTTTGGTAACAGTAAAAAAGGGGGAAGGGGCGGCTAGATGAAGAATCCTAGCTTGCAGTAAAACACACAATAAGAAAATCCTATTATCCTATTATTATCCTATTTCCTATTATTATCCTATATTTCCTATAAATTAGAATTCCAGTCAATCAAAAAGTGTTAAAAAGTAAAATCCCACTAAAGGTTAAATCCCTGTAATTCTTTTTGTTGCCAATAGATGTCCTCAGTCCAATCAGCATCATTCAGTTCCTTTCCTCTGATCCCAGGTTGTCCTGGACCCACCCACCCCAGCATCATAGTGCTGGGCTTATCTCTTTCACCAGTATGTTCTTTGTTGATACATGAATGGATTAGCTTCTTGTGCTGTGTTTTCCTCTCATACCTAGCTGTACAGGAACTGCAAGAAGTGGATTATTATTATGCAGTATTTATATAGCACCATCATATTATGCAGCACTGTACAAAGTCATGTCACTAACTGTAGCTCAAAGGAGCTCACAATCTAATGTCCCTACTATAGTCATATGTCATTATCACAGTCTAAGGTCAATTTTAGGGGGAAGCCAATTAACTTAACTGCACATTTTTGGGATGTGGGAGGAAACCAGAGTACCCAGAGGAAACCCACACAGACACGGGCAGAACCTGCAAACTCCAGGCAGATAGTGTCCAGGCTGGGATTTGAACCTAGGAGCTAGCGCTGCAAAGGCCGGAGTGCTAAACCCTGAGCCACCCTGCTGCCCCAGATACCATGTCTCGTTATTTTGTATCTACTCACAACATTTCATTGGTTGGGAAACACATATTAGTTACAGAACCATGGAATCATATAGAAGCACATCCAGGAAAATCATTTTACACAGCTGTAAAGGTTTAGAAATGAATAAGGGGTTCCCCATCTCCAGTCCTTGAGGGCCACACTCTACCCACACTTATTGTATTTATCAGAAAGCGGTGCATTTAGCTGGAATGTACAGAAAGTGAGAAATGATTCTGTAGATATCTAGTAACAGTCACATTCAACTGGACTTTTTTTGAAATGTTGAAGATATTTCACAGCCTATCAAAGCTGCTTTCCCCAATTCTACTATTGTAGGAATCCCCAGCATTTATATCCACACAGCACAAGCACCCTAATGCGATGTGAATGTGACAATGAAGATTTTGATTGGTGTAAAATTAGTATAATTCATTCTTGGTGTCAGGAAGTCGGCATAGGTGTTCAAACTTCCAATTGTATGATTGAAGCTGTAAGTAGAAATTCAAATGACATTATAGGTGGAGGATAGATGGTGTGCAAAGATGGTTGTTCTAATCGGACAAAAGAATAGCAACCCAGTTGTCCTCATTGTTCTGTGAAGAATGAATCTTTACCTTCAGATGTAGAAGTACAGCTAGAACATTAATGAATCTTGACTTGTATGACTTGAGGACTGGAGTTGGACATTCATAATTTAAGGTCCTAAAATAGCAAACATATCAATAATAGAGATATCTGAAATATATACATGTCATTAAATTATTACTAGTAGCATAAAAATAATGATAACAAATAACAAATACAATGTCTAATATATTCCCCTGTACAGAAGAATGGGGGGATATCCTTGGAGTAGAAAATGTAATACCTAGGCTTTAATGAATGTGCTATGGCTTAGAATTATGCCCATCCCGCTATCTATGAGGGTTTTTTATTCTTATAACAATGTCTACAGTTTAATCCTGGAAGGGTTAACATAAAAGTTGGGAAGGCATTTCAAAAAAAGAAAAACAAAAAAAACAAAAATAGTGTGCCGAGCATCACATTCCTAGGGGTAAGGATAGTGTTTAAGATTTTGAGGTTAACAATGTATTAAAATACTACTATATGCCTAAAAAAATAGAACTCTCATTCTTTTTTCAGTACATGGGCAGCAAAAAAAAATAGTGCTCTATTAGTAATGATTAGTAAATTAATAAAAAATAAAACACAAAATTCAGGGGACTTTATTAAAGCTATAAAACATATACAAAAATATAGAAACAAGAATATATTAATATGAATTGACAGTTGTAGGACAATTGTCTTATTTTTTAGAATAAGGCCGGTGGGTTAGCATGACATCACTTTCCAATATATGCATTTCCATCATTTCTTTTATGAACGATTTACTTTTATTAAAAGTAGTGATAGGACACATTTTTCTGCAGACCTATGAAATGTAACATCTAAGGTAACACATCAACATTGCAAAAAAATGGGGTTGTGATAGATCTAGGTAGCCCGAGTCTGGGCGCCAATTGGCCCTTCAATCGGTTGTGTGTAAAGTGACAAAGCAGCGAGTAACCTCAGATATATAAAAGAGTATCCGCTATAAGGCATCAAACACAGAGCCCACCCCAGATACATTTCAATTCATCGGCCCGCTCCGAGCAGCACACTGAAGTTCTCACATCACCAAATTACATTTTTTGTGCATCGCTGAAGGATTTCTGGAAGTACATTTCTGTGTTCTGCCAGAGTAAAAGCCAGGTCAGCTTTTATAGAAAAGGAAACGGCATAAGAAACGTATATTCATTCATTTTCTGTTTGCAGAAAGAATATTCATATGGGGTAATATATATTTTTAGAATTTTCTGCAGGATTGAAGCATTTAAATTTAATAAAGCTTCTGGGTTTTAGCTTTTGTATGTAAAAATGGGCTTAACCCTTTCCTTTCCAGAGCAAAGAAACATCAGAATCAGAATATATGAAGCAAATGCAAACAATGCTGCTTTGCAGACACAATCAGCACCAAATGAATCAGAGCTTTAAAACAAGCCAATTTTCTGCTTGGTAATACTTTTTTAGAAAACGGCACTTTTGGGTCTTAATTAGGACGTTGCAATGCAGTCATTGTTTTCTCACCACCAGCAGCTATGAATATGGTCAAAAAGCTCCATGTATCATCACAGTCATGGCCATCTATAAGGAATAAATTGGGGCCGTAAAGAGGTGTGTGACTACTAGTGTTGGTCGGATATGTCACTATTCGATTCGACAGCTATTCGATCAAACAGTGAAATATTGTTCGGGTGATCGAATGCTGAATTCGAACACCATTGAAGTCAATGCTGAGAAACATTGGGTTATTTTTAGGGACTATTAAGGGCAATATTGCTCTTGCAGCCTTTTACTAGTTATGTGTGTTCTTGGATGGAGTTTCTCTATCCAAGAACACAGGGCACTAGATGTGATAATTGGGGAAACTTGTCCCCATTCAACCTCTAGTGCCCCTTAGATCACCTGCAGTCACAGCTGTGACCGCAAAGTTCCCACGGTCATGTGACCGTGGGACCTGAACTGCAGATAAACTCTGCAGTTCCACTACAATCCCCGGGGCACTACATTTTATTAACCAGTAGTGCCCCAGAATTAGCACACTCTTCTCAATGATTGCAGACTCTGTATCTCTTTCAAGTATCTCTTAAGCTGCGTACACACTGCCAATTTTTGTCGTTGGAAAGGATCTTTCACGATCCTTTCCAACGACAAGGGAGTGCACGATACATGAACGGTGCTGTACATACAGCACCGTTCTGCTCTATGGAGAGGGGAGGGGGAGAGCGACCGAGCGCGACCCTGCTGCGCGCTCTCCCCTTCTCTTTCATTACGATCGGCTGTCGTCCATCGTCCGTGGATCCGGCAGGTCTGTCGTCCGGACGATGGACGACACCGACTGTACACACGGCAGATTTTCGCCCGATAATTGTCCGATGCCGATTATCGGGCGATAAAAATCTGACGTGTGTACGTAGCTTTACTCTCTTTTCCAGCACAGTAATATGATACATTTGTTAATAATATGATAATACTATACATATTTCTCACAGTGGATAAAAGAAAAAAATAACAAATATATCATAATATTACTGTGCTGGAAAGTGTGTTACAGAGTAAGATAATTCATGTCATTGAAGGATAACCTGTAAAAAAAAAATTGTTAAATAAACACAAACACTCAATAAATTAATTTAACATTCATTTTTATTTTTTTTTACACATTTTTTTACATTTTTTAATCCAAATTTTTACAGTCAAATCTCAATTTTTTGGGTCAGGTCTACCTGAATTCGAACAGCCATTTTCGGGTTGAAAATAAAGACAACCCGAATTCGAACACCAACACCAGTGACTACCATACATCGACCACTCATTAAAGCTTTTCAAACCTCTCTTCTTTGGTAATGAACATTGTGGCTGAAATTGCCAGGCATGCCAAAACAGCTCCAATCATTATTCTCATTACCAATGATCAAGAGTTTCTATAGCTTTCATGGGGCCCAGTGGGCAAAAAGTAACCAACCCCTAATGCCCTATTAATTCCCTATAGGAACTGCTACCCCCATCATCCTTGGCATCCTTAGAAATCATTAAAAAGTGGCCCTTGGGATCCAACCTTGTAACTTTAACCATTCTGAGATGATGCCATCAGTCTGCCCCAGGAGGACAAGTGAAAGCATTTCTTCTGTCTCATCCTATAAAAACTGCAACGGTTAAACTTAGTAGCAAGATGCTAAGTGAAAAAACCTCAACAAGGGGCTGATATGTCAGATATTGTACAACACACAGTTTTTACATGGCTGTATCATCTCCGAGCCAGCATCCTACACAAAGACTCTCGACATTCCTGAACAAAGATGGTGCTGCCCCTCTCAACAAAAAAATCAGCTTATTGCCAGGGGACTTGGAAAATATTTCTGATTATTGGGCAACTTTGAATCTTCGTTCCAGCCATGTACAGATTCTTCTCCTGCTTTTTCTGAAGCTTCTTGCAAAGTGTAACAGGTCAATGGGAACCTACCCCATTTCCTGGCTGGAGGACACCCAGCATCCTTTTCCTCCCCATCCCGCATATTATAGCCACATATTATGTGCCATGGCACCTGAAGGACTATTACTTACCAAAAGCTATCAGCTTACAGGAAGATGATGCTGCAGAACAGGTATACCCCAAGGGTAATGCAGATGTTTAAATTTGGTGTTGTGAAAGGGTTAACCCGAGCAGAGTATCCGGTGTTTTGCTATAAACAGCCCCCAGTCACAGTTTTATGAAATGGTAATGGATAGTTCCCATCTCCTGTGATTTACACCATCATCTGTCCTAATTATTTCCTTCCCAGAAACATTTGCAGATTCATTTATTTTTTTACTCATTAGTGCTCTCACTGTCAATTAGCCTCTCAATATTTCACAGGAAAGCTTTTTTTTGTAATTCAAACTTGGATGCAACATAAACATAATGCGGAACATGAAAAAACATGCCCTCCCCCATCTTCTTCTCTTGCCAAATGCACAAACAACTCTTCTGTACGTTAAAAGTCCAATATGGGACAACCAGATGGGACTGAAAGGTCTTTTGTAAACTTGGAAAAATGGAACTGTAGGCAAACTGATAAATACATGTATGGGATCTGCCTACCCTGCCAGACTAGATGTAATTATGTGTGACAAAACTTTCCAGAGCCTGCACAATCTTTTGTCATTTTCACTCCTCCATACTGGGCTATCAATGGGCATAACCTCTCTGATGTGATTTTACATGCAATTCGCTCCAACTCTAAATCTGCCATCTTCCCGTGCAAAAAGTTCCAAAAACACTGTGAATAGCAATCTTGTCTGCCCAGTTAAATTTGATCTCCAACAGAAAAGCCAAGGCACTGGAACTTAATTTTTGAGCCTCACATTTCATCAGTAGCACATATAATCATTACAGTACAATGGCTCTGGTGATGCAGCTCACATCATGGGCATAGAACGGAGTTCCATGTTAAAATGCAACAAACATAGAAAATAGTGCCAAGCAACTTTGTAAAAGAGTCCATAATTTATTGTCCAACATTAGCGAATACAGCCAACACGTTTCTGCAAGCAAATAAACTTCAGCTTCAACAGGGCTCAATAGTCATGTATGGACAGCAAAAGTAGAAAGAGGTGTACGCTAATCTGTATAATGTGCTCATCCATATAGACAACATCACACTGTTTGCTGCTCCATCAATGGCCTTCCAGAAACGAGCACATTATATAGAAAAGTTACCTGTATTGCCTTTAGAGTCCATACATTACTACTAAGCCCTGAAGAAGCATTAGTTCTTTTGGCCTCCAAAATCAATTGGTTGTCTTTACTGCTTTTAAACAATAAATTGTGCACTCTTTTAATGAGTTTGGTTCAGCTTTCTTGTCCATATGTGCTTGTTGGAGCCAGCTTTGGACCCTTAGTTAGAGGGCCCATTGCATAAGCTGCATCCCCAGAACCATTGTGCTGCGAGGACTGTCATTGCAACTCTTGGGATTTTAGACCCAAATATCAAATTTTGATGGCTCTTGCAAAATATCCCTAAAAAATGGCCAATGGCACTTTCGAAGCCCATCAAAGATAAGGGCAGCTTAATTCTGCAGCATTGTCAATGGGGGCATTAATTATTTTAAATCACATGATCATTGGTTGTGATGGAGTGTAGTGCCACATATGCCATATAGAGATGTAGCTTGTTGTGTTCATAGCCATTATCCAACCTAGAGGGGCAGACACAATTCCCAAAACCCAATTCAATGGACCTGGTTTATCGAAGCTCCATAAGGCTGGGGAAGCTAAACTGTCATGGGAGGACCTGGGTGATGCAGCAAACCTGTAATGGATCTAGTCCAGGATTGAAAACATTTGCCTAATAATAGGAAATGATTTGAAGAAATCATTTCCAGGTATGCTGTATCACATAGGTTCACCCATGATAGTCTATCTTCTCCAGTCTTGGGGACCTTGATTAAATTAGGCCCAGCGTTGTCTATTACTCAACTCTACTAGCCAGCAAAGGACTTGGCTGTGGCTTATGCTGATCTTCTCTTAGACTATACTTTCCTGCTAGGAACATTATCTTTCCTTCTGTTTTTATCCAGTACCATAAAAAACATTCTCTATTGGCAAACATGACAGATGCCTGAGTGAAGTAGGGGCTGAAGAGTAGGGGCTGCCATGCCACCATATTAGCGTGATGGGTGGCATGGAGGTGGCATTAGCACAACCCAAAGATAAGCTATTAGATAGATGACCTGTAATTACCAAAAATGACGCAGGCAATGCTTCTGGTTTTACAATCAAATTTCCTATTACATATTCACACAGGATGATGCATGATCCAAGTAATGTATATGACCTGTGATTGCAGTATAAGTGTGGGTAGTGGATATCTCTATTACGGGAAATAATAAGAAAAGTTGCTAATTTATCCTGCCTTTGTCAATGCGATCAGCATAATGAACTTCCTCTTAAAAGAAGTGGGATGTGATTTCTCTTGCATGGTTGGGTAGTGAATACAATGCAGTTTAAAGCATCTGCAGCTTTTCTTATACTCATAAACTTTTAAACATTGTTATTCCAAGCAGCAGCCAATCCTGAGACAAAAAAAGATAAAATGGATACGAATAAAAATGATTTTTTTTCTGTGATGGACAAACTCTGCAGGAGCCCACTTTGTGCATGAGATAAATATTTCCTTCAGCGGAAAAGTACGATATGATTAGGCAGTTATCCAAACTGAGGTTTTCCTCGCCATTCTGGCTGTCATTTATTCCATCAAAGCAGTGCTGTCTTGGGAGAGCTTGGGACAAAAGTCTTCGGAGTGTATCCTATTATTATATTATTATATAACCGGATAATAGCATCCCAAAATAAGGAGGAGAAGAGTTTCCTGTGATGCCTTAGGTGATACTTTTTTTGGAACTATTGCGGCATGGAAACTATAAAAAAGGTGCTGAACGGTAATTAAGGAGCATGCAGGTTCCTGTTCACAAAGTTCAGATTTGTTATTTATGCTGGTCACAAACTTTGTATTACATCGGCTGATTAGCCATCTTAAAGCAACGTCCAACTGCTGGAGACATTTATTTTGTCCATACTGGGCAACAGGTTCAAATCTCTGCAGAGACCTTAGGGAACATTAACTTTGATAACACTGATCTGCCACTAAAGGAGGAACAGCCTAGGTATGGGATATATGTGCCATATGTTCCCCCCCATAGTGCAGGACTTGGTGTCCGGTGAGGCTACTACCAGGCTATCCAAAGTTTGGTGGTGCAAAGGCCATGGAACTGACATAGGAATATCTGGACGGCCACTTTTATTCAGTTAGTAACAGCTTGCTGCAAAAAAAAAGTTTAAAGAAGTTGAGTGTGGTTAACAAAGCAGAAACATAGCTTTTTTTCCCATCTAGGTGATTCATTTAGAGGTAGAAAACCACCCACAATCCTATTTCTTCCCAAAATATCACCCTACCTTTTGTGTGAATTCATCATAATGCAACTGATGTTTAGGGGACACCCTAGGCTTGCTGATGTCAATGTAAGGGACAACCTACTTATATAATAGGTGGAACTAAACCCGGTTGATACTCGCCTGTCCCAGTTCCACGCATGTACAGTCCAGCTGGGAGCCAATATGGCAGGTAAGAATAGGTATTGCGGAAGAGACATTGAATGTGCCTTTCTGTAATAATTATCTGCCTGGTGGCCAGTTTTCAAAGTGGGTATTGTTAGGGGCTTCCTTCTTCATCAATGACGTCAATATAAGTGACATCCTACTGTAACTGACACCAGTGGAAGTGACATCCTACTGTAACTGACACCAATGGAAGTGACATCCTACTGTAACTGACACTAATGGAAGTGACATCCTACTGTAACTGACACCAATGGAAGTGACATCCTACTGTAACTGACACCAATGGAAGTGACATCCTACTGTAACTGACACTTATTATATTCCCTTTCCTCCAATGAATTGGGCATCTTGTGCCCCTGGACTCTAATGTAAAAGTTATTTTACTCTCACTAAAACCAATGTGGAGGGAATTTTACTCATTGAGATAAATATAATAGTCATCCAACCCCAATGGGACCAATTCAATGGGCAATCTGTTTACTCCATAAACTTTTATGTGCATTATGTAACCACAAGGCTGATTTTCTGCCTAAAGCTCACTCACTCACTCTGTGAGACTAGTTCTCCATAAGTGACGTCCTACTCCCATTGAGATTATTGTAAGGGACATCCTTCACCCATTGCGATCGATGCAAGGGGCATCCTATTTCCACTGATATCAGTATAAGGGTCATCTTACTACCAATGACACCAATACAAGGGGCATTCTCTTTCAATATGCACCAATGCAAGGGGCATCTTGTGCCCCCTAACACTAATGTAAGAAGCATCTTGTGCCCCTTAACACAATGTAAGAGCCATCCTACTCAAATACCACTAAAATTATTGTAAGGTCATTCTATTCCCATTGAGACCAATGCAAGCGGTGTTTAATTTTCCCATTAAAATTGTATACACTAGGTAACTCCAATCACTTTAAGGACCAGTTCCTTTCCAAGGACATCATATTCTCATTGATACCAATGCAAGGAACATTCTATTTCCACATTAAACTGTTATGTACAGTATGTAACCCCAAGCAAGATTGTTACTCTTTAAAGCTGAAGCCAGTGGATTTACCCCCGACAAATAAAATAAAGCCAATGCACCTTTGTAAAATTTGCTTTAGAAACAACAAGTTAACAATGTACGCAATGTGATGACTGTGAGTGATATGAAGTGTCACATAGAGAACACGACATTGTGACAAACCTACGGATTTGTGTAAATTGTGGGTAGAAAGTGAAATCTTTTCTGAATATTTTCCTACTTATGTAGATATTTAAAGCCAATGCAATATCAGGGAACTTATCTCCGGATCGTGCAGCATTGCATCTCAATCTTCCTTAGTGCGGACTGCAGAGAGAGAAAAGGGCAACAGACTTGTGTTTGATAGAAAAATTATATAGGAAACTCTGCCGAGATTACACTTTTCATTATTTGTATTAATTGGCTTTTGCATTTTTTTTATGTTTATAGAGCACTGTGTAATATGTCAGTATGTTTGTTTTTACATTTGGTACTCACAGGATCATTAAAGCTTAGTTTCTGAATAAGAAAATATCATTTAAATACAAAAGCCATGTTTGGTGTTACTTCAGTCTTAATGTAGTTCTTCCAGATCTATGCAGTAACCCCTTGTGGCAAAATTATAGGAGAGGGCGGAGACATGACCAGAAGAAGAGAGAGCAGCAGTGACCGGTCCTAATTACAGGAAGTTCCAGTGTAGAGGAAACTGGAGACTGGTCTTCTCCCTCCTGTAATAAAGACCGGTCACTGCTGCTCTTTCTTCTTTGCTGGTCTTGTCTCCACCCCTTCCTGTATTTTTCGGCAGTGATTGGGCTTACTAGGCCCCTCCCACAGCTCTGCTTCCTTCACAAGCTATGATGATGCTGTTGCTGCTTTTACAAGGCAATATCTAAAGGCAATATGCAAAGGCATTTGATGCTCACAAAATGGATTCATATCATTTGTGGGTATTAATATTAAAAAAACTTAACTTTTCAAAAGCCACCAATTATTCAGCAATCCTAGTGCAGTAGGTCCTGCGCCATCCCTGCTTCCTTTGAGCGCAACCTTCTTCTTCTGGTTTCTTCCTATGTCACCCGATCTCAATACGCATGCGTGAGAGTTGGCAGTTTATTTTTACACTCCGGGAAAGCCTTTTCTTCACATGCCTGAGATTGCCGGAGAGCAGCCTTCAGCCTCCCGGGATATGTGACGTAGGTATCTCACGAGGCAGCGGGCATCGTAAGCGGAGGCTTCTCCTTTTGAAATAAATAAAAAAACACTAATTATTTTATTACATAAAATGGAAAGCCGCCATTATATATAGTAAACAATTTGGTGATAACTCCGATTTTAAGAAAGCTTATGTGCCCAGATTTAGGCTTTAAAGGTGGACAATATATTCTTTCTTCCGTCATTTAAACACATTTGTAAATGTTGCAAATGAAACAGATTTTTTGTAGAATCTAAAAAATAAAATTCACAATTCTGCATTTCTATTACATTCTTTTTTTTTCTCTATCAGCCACAATAAAATACTTATGTCATCACCAGGGACTCGGAAACATTTGGAACACTTAAGCCGCAGGACCCCCCAACCCCCCTACCACAAACACAATTGTGTGTCTGGTGTTAAATTTGATCCCGGATATTTAAATTGTGTTTTTGTCCTTTTAAACAGTGCACAGCAGCGGGGAGAACCATCTGCTTTTAGTCAAATGCACTTTAATTAGTCAGCGGTTTGATGCTCATCATAGTGAAACTAATTGGCAAATTGTTAATTAATAACAGTTGAAACAGCAATCGGAATCCTAGGGCTACATTCTTCCAGCTATCTGGATCTTCCATCTTGGCTTGCGTCCTGGAAACAGGAAGTGGTACCATGAAGCGCCGAGATGCGATGGCTCTCAATCCAATGAGTTCAGCGTACATCCTCGGGCGCATATTGTACAACATAGTGCTAAGGGAACAGATGTAGAGGCAAATGGAGAGATAGACATGGAGACAGATAGAGAGATAGATTTATTACATGTCAGTAAAAAAAAATGGTCTCTTTCAGTAAATTCTTAGAGATTTATCAGTGGAGAGTCAGTTAACCATGGAGTGTAATGACAATGGGAAGTGCTGATGATGTATGATCTAGGAAAGTGCTGAGCCTTGCAACCTTTACTTTCATTACAGAATGAGTCTTAGAGACAATAGACATAAAACTTCACTTATACAGGCCGATATCTGATGTAGTTGGCAAACTTAAAGCGTACCTAAACTCAAAATTTTCACTTTACATAAATAGGTAGAGAACCCTTTTATGTAAGTAAAAATTCTGTGTTTATTTTCTTAAAAAGGTGCAGCACCGCCAAGGCGATCGAGGATGAATGGGAGCGCAGCAGAGCCATCTGGGATACCTACGTTATGCATCCCGGGAGGCTCTTGGGTGCTCCTTTTACACATGCCTGAGCATCTCGGGCATGCGCAGAAGGAGTCTTTTTGCGCAAAAAGAAAAATTTGCCGATCTCACTCGCAATTTTTTTTTTTTCATCCTATGTCACCCAACCCAGGCGCAAGATTGGGTGATGTAGGATGAAGAACAGGAAGAAGAAGAGAAGATGGCGGCGCCCGCAGTGCCGGCTTCGTTACAAATTCCGGAACGACGCAGGACCCGATGCAGGACGCCCCCTAGAGCGATCGGACTGCCCGATTTTGCAGTTTTGGGTTTAGTTCCTCTTTAAATCACACATAATGCAATCAAAGTGGCTCCACCCCTTTTGCTGAGCTTCATTTTAATGAGGGTGGAAAAGTACAGGAAAGTATTTATTTGCTCTGTTGTTAGCATATAATACCTACAAATAAATGCATCTCTTTATTTATTAATTCATCAATAATTGTATTTTTATTAGTTAAGCTAAGTGTCAGTTTCCTGCAATCCCTGTACAGGCTTAGACTGGGGGAGGGCATAGCAGGACAAGGAGCCAATCAGATATGTTGAGAAGAAAAAGCAGGGTGAGCTAATCAGACATCTGCTTAACTCTTAGTCCAATCACAGGCTGGGGGAGGGACAAAACCTACAAAAGTTAAATTAAAATTCCTTTAGCAAAAAAAAAAAATCTCTTGCATTGAGCCTATACCCTGCACTGGGTTAATTGTATTATTATTATTTTTTTTTGTTAGGGGGCAAGTAAAAAGGAGTTTACATTTTATTCCCTTCTCCGCTGTTTCAAGTTTTGGGTTGTGGGTGGGACTTCGGTGTTCTATTTGCCTATTGTTGGGGATGATGTCAGTGCAGCCACGCCTTACAAAAGAGAGGAACAAAAGAAAGTCCTTGTGCAGGGGTTTTTTTTGGGACTTGACATTTGACTTTACCTGCAACAGAGAAAATTTATAGACATCTTGCGTGGCCAAGATTTCTGGTTTGTGTGCACAAAGATACCTTGGTTGGTAAAGCAGCTCCAACATATATCTGTATATTCAGAGTTCAGCTTTAATATATTCACCATAATGTCCCTAATTGAGGTAACGGCAGCAAAATGAACTCCTATAATATCACAATGAAGATTTATAACCAATGGCTCAATGAAGCAGATTGAGAACAAATAGAGATTTTTACTATCCATTGCAGCTGATCTGACTCAGCTCTCATTATCCAACCCTTTAGAATATGGTTACAATTGGCAAAGCCCTTTTTTTCCCGGTGCATTGTCATTTATAAATCCCATGATTCTCCGAGAGACTGTCTATTCTCCTGGAAGTCAGCGGAATCCATGATAAGGGCTGTGGAGTGTCAGGAGGTAGAGTTCTAATGTTGAGTTTATTTGAGGTCAGTAATTACCAAAAGGCGGAATTTACATCAAGATGGTGCCAAACGGCTGACGGGATTTTATATCGTGTGAAAAGATGCATGTTGGTTGGAATCTTTGAGCTGCAGAAATAGCACATTCTCCCTCCTTTGAGCTGTTATGTAGGCTTAGAACTGTTACAGGGAGAAATACATTAGACAGACAGCACAAGACAGAGATATCCAGCATGAAGAATTAATAGTTATTGCAAAGCCAAAACATAGAGCATTGGAAAAAAGATTTAGGATACGACATGACGACATATATTGTTTATGACATAAAGACGGGCCAAATAATGGCGCTTATCAGGATGGAGGCAGAGAGGGAACTGAATTCAGATCACTGGTTTTATATTCATTAAATAATCACTAAGGTGCAAATTTATCAAGAAGGCAAATTGGTTGTCCGCCATTTTTCTTTTCACCCTATTCATAAAAATGGCTATCTATTACGCCTAATCAGCTAAAACATTCGCAATCAACACTTTTATCATTAACATCACATTTATCATGCCGTTTGCCATATTTGAAAGTGGTGCTCAGCCCCAAAGCCATCATCGGCAGTTAGTGGAATTGCCATTTGGAAAAGTGGTGAAGGCCGTAGGGAACAATGAAGAGCAAGTCATTTTTCTTTTTTAAGAGTGGTGATAACTGGATAAAAAAAGAAGTATTCAGTATGCCACTGAAGTTAATAAAGCTTCCGATCATCAACTTAGGGTAATTACAGAAATTTTGTTCTCCACTTTTAGAAGCCTGATTGGCAGGGAACAAAACATGTTCCTACGTTTATGAATATAGCGTTTTAAAAATAGCAAACAAGAACAAAAAGGTAGAAAACAATTTCTGTTTTTGTACTTTCTGATACATATCCCTAAATGTATTTTGACATAGAACTTACATTTTGTGGGGTTATCAGTCTTTAGCATTCCTGTTTAGCAGCACCTGTACAACATGGCTATGGGGAAATGCTAAGTCACTTGCTGGCAGAGTTGTCTGGATCACAAGGAGAATATAATATATTGCAGTTTATTCATCTGTAGATGTGGTGGCTGTTTTAGTTGGCAACAGCAGAGTAATAATAAGTTTAGTGAAAATCCTCACTGGGTGGAAGGCAGGCAGGATAAGTCATGTATAGCATTAGGCATGCTTGTGTAACCTGAAGACGATCAGAAGAGATTTAGAGGATTTAGAAGTGCACACTATATATGTGTACAGATACTGTACAATCAATATGATGACACGGATCAATGTTCACTTGATATTAATCAGCAATGGTAAACATTTTCAATACAGAGAGTAGTCTGAGCCATGTATGGTAAACCTGTGTATGATGAGCTCCATTGCCCTCCATTGTGTCTCTCTCCAGGGGGGGATAAAATGAGAACATTAACATATGTATGGCATGTTAAAAGTGGCCCAAATTTTGAAACCAAGGCCAAATATGTAAAGAAGAGACAGAATAGCCTGGTAACAATCAATGATCTCCCCCAAAGGCCACTCAACACTGATCCATGGTCTTCCTCTTACTGGTTCTCAATAATGACTTCATATAACCACAGAGATACAATGGCATGAGGCCAACTCATGGAACCATGAGGGGCAGTTGGGATTATTAGAATTGTCTGCTTGTTGTGCCTGTTTCCCAGTGGACTTTGAGGGACCATTTATAGTCATAGAGTCATGCTTGTGTTACTTGAAGAGGATCAATAGAGATTTAGGAGAAGTGGCGCTGTACAAATATACAGTTAGGCCACCTATAATTTAAGCAACATGTGATAAACCTGTGTGTGAGTTCCATTACCCTCCATTGTCTCATGTCAAAGCGGGAACAAAACGAGAACACAAATTTTATAACCAAGGCTAAACACATAAAGAACCGAAATAATGTTCTGGTAACAACCAATGGTCCCCCAAAGTGCACTAAGAAATCAACACTTCTAGTATAAGTCTCCATGGTCCTCTTCTTTCTGGTTCTCAATGATGACTTCACATAACCGCTGGAGAAACAATGGCATTAGGTCAAATAATGTAAGCATTGGTAGCAGTGGCAACCATTAGGCACTCCTGGATGTGTCTGTTTCCCAATGGACTTTAAGAGGCCATTTATAGTTGTATGAGCAATGATCAGCAGCAAGGTTTGCAGGATACATGAGTATGAGATGAGATAAATCTCTTCTTCAGGTATGGACTTGTTTGAAAAAATGTATAAAAATAACAAGAAGCTTAATTTAATTTTACAGCTTGTGTTCAAAGTTGGCAAGATCCCATTTACACTGGTGTGCAATCGGCACCGGAGATTTCCTATTTTAGTCGAATACAAATCTCTTTTAGAAACTTTTTAGGCATTGGCCTCACAGAACCTCTTTTTGAAAATAATTTAAATATTGTAAAATTCCTCTTCACCCTTCAAATGTACATCAGACTGCAGCAAATTAATGCAAGCTGTCTGTGGATCTGCTCTCTAACACCCACACTATAACTCCAAGCGCCTGGTGAGTCTTGCTTTTTATGTAGAAGGTGTAAACACAACTCACTAACTGCACAAAATGATTTATATGGAGTCTATGAGCCAATTACATAATACTCATCATCCATCCATCCATCATCCTCATCATGCAGAGATTAATAAAGGATATTCAGCCAAATCTAACGCTAAATGTAGTCTGACAGTTTCAGATTTGCTTTGAAAAATAATCAAGAGTTTTAGAATTAGCTCCCTACCCCACACCCACCCCCTATGTGTTCAGTATCAGTATTTTATTCCATCGAATATACCTGCGCTGGAAAGTCCCAGCTCAGCAGGAAGAGGACAATTCTGAAATGACTCTTTCACCTTGCTTCACCTATTGACATAGGTTACTCTTCTCATGACTTCAAAAAGTCTCAAAGGACCTCAATGACAATTCAAAGCAACACCCAGCTCATCCTCAGGAAAGGAGATATCACACTCCATTGTCCTAGTTTATCTAAAGAAGAAATATCACAAGATGCAAGAAGCCCCTAAGGGACCTAAAAGCTTTGAAGAAAATTCTCACTTAAAGGGAAAATATATGTTGTATGAAAGTGGAACTATAGCTCCACAATGAAAATTCCATGCAGGATTTTTATTGCAGAAGTTAAACTTGTCAGTTTTATTAAAGTTGAACTTTCTTACCTGCCTGATCACTAACTTTTAAAAAAAAATGAATTGATATCTCGGCAACCGAGATATGAACTCCTGTGTGCATGGACAAGTAATATCATTCTGCTCTGGAGAGTCAAGGTGGCCGAAGATTGGGCCAAAGCATTAACCATTAGCCAGAAAAGAAGACAGCGCACCTGCAGCTAAACAGATACAGGTGAGTGTATTTTGATGTCTCCCACTCAAACCACAGATAAATGCAATTAGTAGGAAGGAAAAGTTTGGTAAAGGAGTTACTGCTTTGACTCATTCGTGTGCATGTTAATTTCAGCTTCAACTAATGAGCTCTGCATACAACAGAAATTTTACAACAAAGATGCAAACGACACCAAGTGAAGCTCATGAAATGAGCATATAGCTTGATATATAAATGAATAATATATATGCTGGCTTGATATATAAATGAATAATACTAAATAAAATAATAAAAAATACAATAATAATAAATGATATTTAATCTAACTACAAAAAAAATCAGAAACTTCACATTTAAGATATCTCCGCTATTAAGGTAGTTGGTTTGCAGAATACCAAATATGGGTCACCCTGCATTTCACAGATCTACCATTCATACAGTGGAATCTGGTTATGCAGTGCGGCCCTGCGGGTAACTGATTCCCAATAATTTCTGAATGCTGTCTGCCTAGTAGAACGTCAGTCCCTTTAATATGCCAGGGTTTATACTGGGTTTGGTAATATTCAATGAGGGACTATGGACCCATTGAAGTCTATGGACCCTATCAAATCAAAGATGGAATGTTCTTGGGTACCTTCACTTTTGAGTGAATGTGCTTGAGGTATTTTCACTTAGGATCAAATGCTTTTAGAGATTTTAGAAAATGTTGCATCCAGTGCCAATTTTTTATAATGTAAGAACTCATTGCAAAATCAAACCCATATTTCATCCCTACCCTCAATATAATTTCAGGGATTTTACAGTTGACTGACATTCAAATTTAAAACGTTTGGCTAGTTTTAACAATCCATAGCCTAAATCTGACCAATAAAAAACATTTTACCACCCAAAATGGCTGCTTCCACTGTAAACAGAGCACCTTTAATTGGAAGCAGCGCAATTAAACCTAATAAAGAACAATTAAAAAGCAGCATTTAAAGAAAACCCCAGGTTTTAATACAAATGAAAAAGAAGAAAAGGCTTTTTTGTTAATTTTTTCTTTGTTTAAAAGAGACTTAATTCTCAGGGCTTTTGACTTTGAAAATTGCCTTTCCTGAGTTTCTGGAAGAAATAAAGCAGATTTGAATTATTACGCCTAATTACTCCCGGACTGAAATGAGCAAGAACGAAGGCAAGCTGTCTTTGTCCCCCAAAATAACATTACATAGTCTTGCTCTCTCTGCACAAAGCATGAAAGGTTATCATTAGAAGCCTTAATAATATCTTAAAGATCAAAGTCTCAGCGCTCAGGCACTTGTGATGTTCCAGCTCGAGCGGGAGACTGTTCCGGCGTTTGATTCTCGGCATTAAACCCCAAGCTATGCCGGTCTGCGGCTTCCACTGAAGACGTTAATTAACACCCATCTTGTTCTGCAAAGGAAAGAGCAGGCCTTAGTTAATTATTTGCTCGGACACTTCAAAATCTCTTGGCACGCTAATAATTGGCCTGTTTGATAGGACGCTTTTGCCTGATGGTTTTTAAGCTGTATTGTTATTTAGCGAGGAGTGTGGTCGGTAAGAGAGCGGCGCCGGCTGCTAAGAAGCGGCTAGTGTAGCTTGTTTTAAATGAGAAAAAAAAGGAGAAAGGTTATCTATATTTCTCTTCTCCACTGCAGTCTGATCCCCCGCCAAGTCCTTAGTCATTGTACAAGAGCGGTGTTCATATTCTAATTATTTGCCGATCTGTGCATTGTTATATCATGAAAGGCACAGAGCCAGGGATGGTGCAAAGTGTGTCACTGCACGAGGGCCCCGGACTCTCCATGGCCAACAAAGGACTCCACGGAAACCACAAGTCCGTTATGCACAAGACCCCACTGATGGCAATGTCTACCATTGCCGATAGGATTTATACATTGCTGTGAACGGAGACTGGGGAAGATAGACTCTCACTGGAGAACCTGGGTGATACAACAAATCAAGCAAAACAAAAAAAAAATTGCTGTTGGAAAATGTTTACAGTCTTTGACTACATAATTGAGAAAGATGGATAAAGTTTCCCCTAGTGGATCCAACCAGGATCAGATGCCATGTCGCTAATATAGTATAAATGTGAAAAACAGAGACAAAAAAATTGGTCCAATGTTTATTTACAAATTATTAAAACCTGATAATAGTAGGGATGAGCGAGCAAATTTTTGACTGGCTGCTCATGAATAAATCAGAGGATTTTTCATTCATAAACACAAGCCGCATGACTCGGGACTCTGAAAGAAGGAATATTGCGGCTGCATTTATGAATGGAGCGGTGAGAATCCTCCTCTCAGTGAGAGATCCCCGAGCACTGCAGGTTAGAATGAGGGCTAGATGTGATAATCCCCTTAAAGTGATTTCCGATTGATGGATTTCAGTTCCAATCGGAACTTAGAGGAACTTTTCGCGAGAATGTCAGAGGCATTCTTGCTCATCCCTAGATAATAGCCTGAGTTTGGACTTATGCATGTGTACAAGTAACAATCATAGGTCATATATATATTCATATAGTCATATATTCCCGATACGTATCGTGGACATACCCGCTTCTTCAGGGGATGAAGGACAAGTCTGTGGGACTATTTGCAACTATTTGAAAGAAAATATTAAGATATTAAAGTTTATACCTTTTTACGCTTTTGATAGTGTAAAGAAATCTTGTTAGGTACTTAGTTTTCATATATCATAGCAAATACGTTTCTAGAGTTTCCCTGCCCCCACCTCTCCACCATCTCCCCTTCCCCATGCTTTCGCATGGGAATCCCCATGGATTCCTTTATATCCACCGCAATCCTGGGGGAATTTACTGTGGCTCTCTTTTCCTTCATTCTTTCATCTTTCTTATCATTTTTGCTCATCATTACTTTCCATGTTTGCTGGATCAGCCAGGTTCTCTTTAAATTCTATCTTTTCCAGTCTTGGAGAACTTTAATAAATCAGGACCACGGTATCTATATGGTCTGATTCTGTCTGCTAGGATTGTGCAGCCAGAAAGTATCCCATTCGATTCTTTTCTGTATTTTACATTTTGTCTTCTTTCTTGCCGTAAGTTGTATCAGAACTTGCAGTGAAAATTATAATCAGTTCATTGCAGCTGAAGGGAAATGTCTAATCAAGGCGTTCCATGTACAGCTATATAAAGCGCAATGGCTGGTGGGTGTTCAGACTGCAGGAATAACCTTGTCTGACGTGCTCCATTTATTTAAAAAAAGAAGTATATCTGACCATTACTATAATGTGTGTTGTTAATTATAGGTGCATCTGCAGGTTTTTTTTAGCCTGTCTGCAAAGTGTTGATCCTAAAGGAGAAAACCAACCAAAGCAGCTTCATGTGATGGGGGAACAATGTTGCAGCATGCGTCAGAATTCAGAGAAGAATTGTCAGCCTTATATATTGCTGCATGAAATATAATGGTATGGGAAGACATTGCGGGGGATATGGCCATCACCAACATTACTACCGAAGGATAGGACTGTAGCTTGTCTATTAGCAAGCTGTACTTTAGTTTTCTTATACTTTTCTATTTATATTAAAAGGCAAATTGAAGATCTTTTGTATTAGGCTGCCAATATTTCTTATGTTTGTTGTTATCCCTGAAGGATCGGTGTATGGCGTTATAACATAGCACTTTCATGGTGACTATTATAGAAAGGGGGGTTGTTATGTAGTTAAAACTTGAGTACAGATCTTGTTGCTAACTTCAACATGACACATTGGAACTGATTTAATAACTGAAAATGACTTTCAAGAAATCCATTCCCATGATAATCCATCTTCTCCAGTCTTGGACAGCTTTAATAAATCAGGCCCTTTGTCTTCTTGGAGTTTGAAAATTGTTCCTAATGTTCATAATTGCAGCAGTGATATTAGATTGTGAGCTCCTTTGGGGAACGGGACTAATTAGGCTACTGTAGAAAAGGTTGGTTGTATATCAATAATGGGAAAAATGCATTAAACAAAGGCTGTTAGATAAGGTTGTAGGTTTGCTGGTCTTAAATGCTGTCCTGCTAGGCAAGCACAGTTGGCATCTGTACCTCTTTATGGTTTTTTTCTTTTTTTACATGCTGTGAGAAATATAAAGGAAACAGGAGCATGCCAATACTGGCCTCACATCCCAATGCCGACTCCATGTGTTAAAAGGAGCCATGCTAATGCTATTCTTAGGGGCTGGTGCTAAGCCATGCTAATGCTGGTCTTACATAAGCCACACACAGCCTCACATGCCAATTTACACATCTTAATACGGACCTCTAAAACAAATGCTGGTCTCACATGCACATGTTTGCCTTGCCAATGTCATGCCAATGCCAGCCACACATGCCTATATAAGAAGTGCTAATTCTGGCCTCACATGCCAATGCTGATCCTACATGTTAAAGCCAGCCTTACTTCAAGTGCTATACTCTCCCGTGCCATCATGGCCTTTAATTTTATTGCTGGCCTCCAATTTAAATAATGGTTTACACACTAAAGCTGGCCTCATGTCCACAAAACCAAACTGAAAATGATAATATCATGAAAACATATGTAGGTTTGTAGCTCTGCATAAATCGCTGCGTCATACTGCTTGAAATGCGTGTGGGTCCATGTTCTTCAACACAACCTCATACAAGAAATGTATGGGGCATGGGCATGTTTGCCACCTGTACACATACGCATACTTCCTATAGACCATGCAATCCCAGCACACTTTCCTTCCATCCTTCAGTCAATTAGATTGATGGTAATAACTGCTGGGAAATGTACGAGCTTTAGATGTTCTGTTATTGGGCTGTCAGTCAATGAGCGGCTGTGGAATCTCAGCAAAAACTGCAGCTCGCTTCCTCTAATACAGAACAAGATCATTGCTCACATTTCTTTATACCATGAAAGACCACAGGCCAAATCCCATTCAACTCCCCTACCCCCCCTAAAAATATCCCACTGTGCAAATGTAAATATAGGGTTTTATTTTATTTTTTTAGCTTTGCAGCTATCAAAGCCATTAGTGGAACAAGCCCTGTGAGAGGTACAGCTCCTTCTCAGGTATTGCTAGAAATAAAACCTCCCCCTGCTGTGGCTCAGAATGAATTCCTCCAGTCTCTTACATTTACTTTAAATAAATCAAGAGGCTCAGAGAACACCAGAGCATTTATCATTGTGTTGTATTTAACACTTCCAGCGCCTACGGGGACCGGCGTCACGCTGGCATCCAATGAACTGTGTGAATGAGCTGGGCGCAGATTGGGATCAGTCCTACACGAGTCATATGTGGACAGGCAGAGCGTGGCAGACATGCATGGAGAGTTGCAGGGGGGTTAATTTTCCCTATGGACTTAGCTAAACCCACCAATAATAACTAGATAAAGCATTTTTTAATTTTAAGTTAATGAGATCCATCAATAAAATAAACTCCAATAAAAAAAATGCATTATATACACAGTTATTTTCACAATATAGCTTTCCCAGTTGGGGCTACAAATTAGTGCTGTTTCCCTGAAATTCCCGCTTTGTACACAGGTCACATGACCACCTTCCGCTATGTGTAACTCTTCCCACAGATTCTATACTAGAGTCCCATAACCACCCAGACCAATCACCTCCATCCTTGTAGGATTTGTATCACTGTTAGCCTGGAGAGTACATGTAAGGGTGGTCACAGCAGGCTCCCATAGGACTCTGAAATGTAGTGTGTTCATCCAAATAATTAAAGCAGAGTGTAGATTGTTCTGGGTATTCAGTATATTCAGGGGGTCAAGTGACCTCATTTTTTGGGTTTATAACTTTGCTGGACCTAGACCTGACCAACTGAAATGATCCCAGATCATAAGACTGTCCCACAGGCCCCCCAAATCATACCATTGCCCACACAGGAACCTTGTATCACAACAATGCCCCCTCAGGTACCCCAAATCATACACCGCCCCTCAGGCACCCCAAAAAATAACACCGCCCCATCAAGCATCCTAGCATATAGGGCTGACCCAACAGGCGACCCAGATCATAAAACTTCCTCCAAAGGCACCCCAGGTCTTAACACTGCCCCCCACAGTAGCCCCAGATCATAACACTGCACCCACAAGCACCCAAGGTCATAACACTGCCCCCCACCAACACCCTATATCATAACACTGCACCCACAAGCTTGGTGCCCCATTTGGCCAGGCAATGTATATTCATTATACTGTAAGCTAAAATTCTATTTGCCTAACTTAAAATAGGTATTGCATTAAAACAAAATATTTCTGGGCAGTGATGACAATGGTTATACTATCCCATAACTAAACTCACCCTAAAAGTTATGAAGTACTTTGGCACCATACGGTGAATGTACTAATCTGCATTCAAAATAATAATATTATTTGGGGGAAATATGGTACAGCAAACATTTTAAGGTCAAGTGAAATCTACTTTCAGAGTAAATTCCTAGACCTGTGCTGATGTTTTCTTGTTCGCTAGCAGCTCATACAATAAGGAATAAAAGCAGCAGAAGTCTTAGAGTGCAGAGGGAGATTTTCCCGGACCCGGATTTTTCCCGGACCTTTTTCTGAAAATGCAAGTTTTCTGGTTGTGTTTGAGACTAAAACTCAAAACAAGAGAGGTCTGGAAAAAGGATTCAATAATTCAATATGTTTTTAAATCAGGGACCTTAAAAGTAATAAAGCAATGAATCATCATGATAGCCAAGCAATTATAATTATCAGGAGTTCACCAATAGCAGCATACTTATTGTTCTTGTGACAGGTCCTGTTCAAAACATTTGGTAGAGGAGTGATGGAGATATAAACCTGCACCATGGTCATTGTGTGAAAAGAACCTTCCAGTATGGATATGAATAGTGTTGGTGTTCGAAATCGGGTTGTCCCTATATTTGACCTGAAAATGGCAGTTCGAATTCGGGCAGACCCGACCCAAGAAAATACGGAATTCAACTTTGCAAATTTGTGTTTAAAAATATGTTTTAAAAAAAGGCGAACTCCAGATGAATGCTCAATGGAGTTTCCCCATTGAGAGTTCATTGATCAGGTCATTGATAAGTACAGAGTGACCGTGGGAACTTTGCGGTCACAGCTGATTGGAGGTACGCAAGTGCTTCCAATCAGCTGTGACTGCAGATGAACTCTCATTTGAGTTTCTCCATTGAGAGTTCATCTGCAGTTCCACTGCAATCCCCGGGCACTAGAGATTAATTAACCTCTAGTGCTGGGGATCACAAACAGGAGGATTCCCAGGGCTGCAAGAATAAATGCAGCCCTGGGAATCCACTGCGATCCAGGCGCACTAGAGGTTAATTAACCTCCAGTGCCCCGGGGATCGAATTCATTCTTGCATCTATGGGAATCCTCTTGTTTGGGATCCCCAGCACTAGAGGTTAATTAACCTGTACTAGAGGTTAATTAACCTCCAGTGCCCCGGGGATCGAATTCATTCTTGCATCTATGGGAATCCTCATGTTTGGGATCCCCAGCACTAGAGGTTAATTAACCTCTAGTGCCCGGGGATCGCAGTGGAACTGCAGATGAACTGTCAATGGACTTTCAATGGACTTTCTCTATTGGAGAAAGTTCCCATTCTCTGTGGGAACTTTATGGTCACAGCTGATTGGAGGAGGCACGCGAGTGCTTCCAATCAGCTGTGACTGCAGATGAACTGCTGTTCTGTATGTGTTCTTGGATAGAGATTCTGTATCCAATAACACATACCACAGTTACGCTAGGGCTGCAAGAGCAATCAGGGGAGCGAAGCAGTCAGCTGTGCTTCCCTGATTGCTCTTTGCAGTTCTACACAGTCCCCAAAAAAAACACAGAATCCCCCCTCCCCGTATACACTTTAATGGTGTTCGAATTTGGCGTTGGATCACCAGAAAAATATCAAGCTATTCGATCGAATAGCTGCCAAATCGAACACTCAGCTATTCAACCAACACTAGATATGAATGCTCCGGAAGCCCTGAAACCCAAGGTGCTCCTATAAGCTAATACTGGCTTGTCTTTAAAAAGTAATTGGCTGGCTATTTACCACTAATAGCTAAAGGTTGAAGCCAAACTCTAGGCCAGTTGTAACTGGGACAAACTTCTTTTTTCTGACTTATTATTCTATCCTACATCCCAGGTGCATAATTCTATACTTAATTTTATCAGAGTGCATCATGTAGAGTGGAGGGTAGCAATAGGATGAGGGTTGGCGAACATACCAATAACAGCCAACATATAGGAGAGATGGTAGAGTAGTGCAGGTTGTCAAACCAATGGGTCAGAGGAGACAGCAGATAGTAGAAGAGTCAAGCAAGCTTATAGTTAGATCAAAAACTTCCTAAACAGATTACTGGATCTATCTAGGTAACAGAGGTGACAGATTACAGTCAGCATGACTAAGTTTAGTATAGGACACAGTGCAAAGAATTTACAGAAATAATCCAAGACAGACAGAACAAAATACAGGGCATAATCATACAGAGTAACCTGTTGATCAAGCACAAACTAAATACCCAGAAGTCTTTTTAGGCACTTTTAATGAAACAGGTGTGCACAGCAAATACCTGAGCTGCAGTTCTCAGTATCAACCTGTAGATGGCGAAGGCTCAAGGCCAATTTTTACAAGCAAACTCCATAATTTCTCTCTGTAAATCTGTATTCATATGTCAACTTTATTTATGAGTACAAATAAGTTCTAAGTAAATAGATGTTCCAAAGGAAAAATGATTAGAGGTCAAAGAACAGCCAAATAATTCAGTCATTAATATTTTTGAATGGCTTATAAATTGTATACATCTCTTGTGTGACTGTATAAAATAAGTTTACTAAATATTGACCTGATTTATATTAGGAAAGTGAACAAGGAATCTGATTGCAATGGGTTAATATGTGTTTATTTTTTTCTATAAATGAACTAGTAATTAATACATTTAAAAAATGAATATGGATCAAATAAAGCTTTACACTGAATTAAATATTGAGCCAGTGACATATGAAATAGGTAACATGGATGATCTGGTTTCAATGGTCCCCTACCAAGGGGGGATATGGTAGGCAGAAAGTGAATGATCAGTTCTGGAATGTGACGTTTTGGATGCAGGAAAATGGACCAGTGTGTGGATTTGAGCAACTCTGACAAAGCTGTAAGAAAACTGAACTAGAACATGGTGGGATGTTTCTGGTATGCAGTGATCAGAACCCAGGGAAAGACAACTGTTGAACAGTATTCGGGTGATTATTGATGGGCTTGGAAGAAGGGAGAAGCTAGCCACTTGGGTCCTATATAGGAGAACTACTGTAGTTGAAATTGATGAAATATATAATGATGACCATTACACATGGCAATTATGGTCAGAACTGGATCATGGGGCAATGGCAGAAGATAGCTTGGTCTGATAAATAATTTTTAGATCATGTGGATGACACATGAGTGCATGGGTGTTGCTTGCTCATTGATGGGCTTGGAGGAAAGTTCATTACTACTCACTATAATTTTTTTTGGAATAAGGACTACAGTACTACAGTCAGAACTCTGCTCAGAACTGGACCACGGAGCAATGGTAGAAGATAGGTTAGTCTAAAAAATCATATGTACAGTAGATCATTGGATGGCTGGGTGGATATGTGGTGTTTGCTCATTGGCAAGCTTGGAAGAGGGGTGAAACCTATCACTCTGATCCTTCTTGGACAAACGAAACAAAAAGTAATGCTGACTACGAACAAAAGGTGTCAGAACACATTGTGCATCAGAGCCTGCTATGTATGGGGCTCTGGGAGTGCCCATGCTGACCCCTGTCCATCATAAAAGTGCAAAAATTGGCACATGAGTGTCAAAACTAGACTATGGAGCAATGGAAGAAGAGAGCTTGGTATGATGAACCATATTTAAATCGTGTGAATGGATAAGTGCATAGGTGTTGCTCACTGATGGGCTTGGAAGAAGGGTCAACACTACCCACTCTGATCCTTCAAGGAAGAAGGACTACAATAATACAGTAAGAACTGTAGTCAGAACTGGACCACAGAACAATGGTAGAAGATAGTTTGGCCTGATGAATCATATTTAGATCATGTGAACGGCTGGGTGTGTAGGGGCTAAGGCTCATTGATGGTCTTGGAAGAAGGGTGAAAGCCACACACTCTAATCCTTCTTGGAAAAAGGATGAAAGTAGCAGAAATTGTCATAACATGTAATGATGGCTATGAAATACAGGTGTCAGAAGACACTATTTATTAGAGCTACCTGTGTATAGGGCTTTGTAATCACAGGGCATTCATAGTGCCTAGGCTGACCCTGTTTATCATGAAAATGCTAACAACAGGCACATGAGTGTCAAATTGGACCATTGATCAATGCAAGAAAATAGCTTGGTCTTTATATCATATTTAGATCATGTGGATGGCCCGCTGCATGGGTGTTGCTTGCTCATTGATGAGCTTGGAGAAAGGGTGAAAGCTCCCCACTCTGAACCTTCTTGGAATAAGGACTACATTAAAACAGTCCGAACTATGGTCAGAACTGGACCATGAAGTAATGGTAGGAGATAGATTGGTTATTCAATATTAGATCATATGGATGGCTGGGTGCATGAGTGCCAATGCTAATTAATAGGCATGTAGGGTGAAAGCTACCCACCGTGATCCTTCTTGGAAGAAGGACCACAGAACTACATTTGGAGAAGTTGTTGAAATATGTAATGACAGCCATAAACAAAAGAGTCAGGACACTTTCTGCATTGGAGCTCAATGTCTAGGTAGCTGTGTATCCACAGGGCAGTCGTAGTGCCCATGATGACCCCTGTCCATCATGAAAGTGCCTACAATAGGCACAAGAGTTTCAGAAAAAGCTTGATCTGATAATTTATATTTAGATTGTGGTGATGGCCGGATACACGGGCAATGTTTACCTGGATAAAAAGATGGCAGAAGAATACACTATGGGAAGAAGGCAGGCTGGGGAAGACAATGTGACTTAAAAGATCTGTTGCCAACATCTTGGTGCAGGACACCATAGGACACCTTCAGCAGAGGTCATGTGAAGACCATGCCTTGACAAGTCAGAGCCTGGTGGCACAAAGGGTACCAACACAGTATTAGGCAGATGGTTTTAATGTTTTGGCAGATCTTTGTGTTTCATGCTGTCCCTGGGAGCATGGAATGTTCCATATTAGACTTACACAAGCAAACAGTCATGTGGGATCCTACGGCATCCAGCAGTATATTAATATATATTGCAGAGGATCGCAGACCCCCCCCCCCATCTCTCGCTCTCTTTGCACGTTATTACTATTTGTAGGAATATGCATCACCATTACAGTCATTTGTTGGAAGCTTGTTTGGTAAACCTCCACATACCAGCAGGTTGTCACAAAATTCAATTATTCGCTATGAATTATGTATGCTGCAGACAGCCCCATTCAAGGAAGCCACTTCATTTGTCTTTTTAACAAGTCAAGCTGTGACTGGGGATTTCATGGTCTTGTGAAAGGGATAGGAGATGCAGAGAGCAGTTTTCTGACTGTATAACATTGGAAAATCTGGGATAATGTTCAAGAAGACGATCAGACTTAGATTTATGTTGCAGATCACTGTTTTTTTTTATGAAGATACTTGGTAAAAAAGAGAGATGAGCTAAAATATATTTTTTATGCTGTCCAAGGTGAGACAAAGACAGTTTGTTTCCTTCATTAAAGGTGAAGTTTGATCTGATTATATTTTGCCTTCCCTGGTTCTACATTTCCTTTCTCATTAACAAGCTGATGAAATTATTAAATAAACATTTTACATTTGTATTTCATAAATTATATTAGATGAAGTGATGCCATTGATTGGTCTTGGTGCTTCCCCATGACATGGCGGCAGATCATGGCTGGTGGGAAGGGTTGGGAGTGCTGTGCAAAGCTTCCAGAATACAATAACTTGTGGTGACATGTGTGATGCTGAGCCTCCATAGCTGGAAAAAGTAAATTCCAAGAAATGAGCTAGAAGACGTTGGATGTCCTCCAGCCAGGAAATGAGACAGACTCTGTCTTGTTGCACATTTTTTATTTGCATTACCCTATAGTCTTATACTTGAGATCCTTAAATATTTAGACAACACCCACAGTGCTATCATCACCCAGTAAATTTAAAGTCACACCCTAAGCTATTTCATTCAGAGAATAATAATAATAGGGCCGGTTACTTAGCCTCTTCATGGACAAGCTATTGATGCCCATACCCAAGCAGAACCACTATGTGCCTTTCAATTTATCATTAATTCCATGAACTACAATGGCAGTTCTCATCTATAAACCCAACCACCATCGTCTGGCTGCCTACGGTGTTCCTCGATGTGCTGAGCCCTAGTCCATGTTGTGTATGTGATATATTAGGGTCTGCATACAAAACAAAAGCAAAGAGACAATATAAAGTTTGGATGGGTGTTTGTCAACCATGTGCCATGCTCATTATCCATGGCTGGACATCTGAGAGCATTTCATTGCATTTTTGCCATTTGTCTGCTGAAGACATTGGAAGTTTATGGAAGCAGATTGAGCGCCAGACCATCCTGACTGCACTACAACTCTACAAAAAAAGGATTTCAGCTACTCCTATTCCTTTCAATGATAACCAGGACTTTGGGGCAGTTGAGGACTGGTAGACAACAGCCAACACAGAGCTCATATTGTCTAAAACTGTCCTTCTAAACTCAGCCTTTAGTTTAAGACTAAAAACCTAGAGTGCTAATAATTTATTGCTTACTGTATGGACACAAGCTAGATAATTGTCATGATCATGACCATCGTGTGCTTTGATCTAGTGTTTGTTCATCTCTGACATCAAGTAGAGATTTGCTATGGGGGACACCTCTGTTACACCAGATACCTGCAGACCAGCTTTTCCAGTTGTTAGATTGATAGTCTGGGTCCCATTTGACCAACGTTACAGCTGCTGGTGGTCTCTTGTTTGCTTTTCTTGTATTGTACAATGCATCACTCTAAATAAATTTATTGATTTGGGAATCGATACACTTTCATAAATACATAAAAAATACCCTCAAATATGAACAATATAGGCTAAAATATATTCAAGCAAGTGGGAAAGTACATCAAGGCAATGGAAAGCACAAAAAACGTAAACTCAGTAACCCACTGCAACCAATCAGAAACAATATGCATAATTTACCCATAAAAAGGAATATTGTGCTAATAACTTACAGCAATCATTAGATATAATCAGTCTGTCCACGCTGAAAGAAGTAAAAATAAAAATCTGATTGGTTGCATTTGATGGACTTTGATTTCTTTATTTTATTGCTCTTTGCTGATTTTATTATCACAATTAATAAATGTTCAGATATTTATACATTGTACCCAGCCCATGATGAGTTCTGTATTTGGTGTGCAGCGTGTTGCAGCCGTAGGCCTGTTCCGTGACTCCATGCAGCCACAGTGTTTTGGTTGCCATCTGGTGGCTGCATGGAGCAATTGTATGTTCGGTCAACGAATTTGGTTCATCGTTATCTCTATGTAGAGTTCTGCCCATGATTTTTGGTTCAAATGTAATGGGCAGAACTTTACATAGGGAGCAAGAATATATCCTCTGCAAAGAGCAAATTTATTTTCTTCAATACAGTGATGGTGCAGTTACTAATTATTATTATTATTATTATTTTTAATATTATTAATAATAATAAACAGGATTTATCTAGCTCCAACATATTTTGCTGTGTTGTACATTAAACATAACTGCATTGTGATTTTAGGAATTAAACATTTATAATGGAAATGGGACAGCATTGTTAATTAAATAATTCTAAGCATTACTGATGTATTACGATTCTTCTGCATATACATATTCAGCTTTTGGATCTCACTTTCTGAATGCTTGTCTGGGTCATTGAATTTTAAGATTATAGAAATCTTAATCTCTAATTCATTATTGTCATAAAGTACATGTTTCCACCTCCTAATACTCACTATGTAAATACAAACAGAGGTTCTTCAAAAGGAATGAGTTATGTGGAAGTCTACAATAATTAAATGTTTAAAATTTTATATGGTTATTTATTAGTTTGTAAAAGGAAAAGCTAATAACACAAAAAACCATAACATTTTATTTTGCATATCATTAAGCCAAGGTTCATTTTTTACAACAATTTTCAATAGTGTTTTGGTAGATTCAGACACGTTTCGCAGGAGACTCACTTCTTTAGGGAAGATATCATGAAAGATATTGTATACAAAACACCATTTATATGACTTAAAAACAGGAAAAACCAAAAATACTAAAAATGCGTTGGAGTCTACCCGTGGATCTCATCTCTCCCCGCAGCTTCACCAGCAATGATGTCTTTATTTAGCGTTCTTCAAAGTTTGGGATTTTTGGCTATCCTGATTGGCCATGCCGGAACGATGTAACTTGCATGCATGTGCACATGTGTATATTGATTCCTAGCCGCAAGATATGCCAGGATCATACAGTGAGCTGCACGTGCATAGCCCGGTGTGCGTTATAGAGAAGATTGTGATCAGGCAGCTAAGTTTGTTTTATTGCAGATAAGGATCTTTCATGATCCTTTCCAAGGACAAAAGACTGAAAGATGCATGAAAGTGCACCATTCGGCTCTGTTTGGTTCTGTGGAGAGGAGGAAGAACAAGTGGTCAGCACCTTGCTGTGCTCGCTCCCCTTCACTTGTATTGCAGTCATTCGTTCCACCAGAACAGATCCATGAACGTCGGACAGGCGCTGTACAAATCGGATGAGAATCATCTGACGTGTATACATAGCCCTAAAGCAATTGTATGCATGGTGTATATTATAAACATTACCATTGGAACTGTACAAAATACATAATATTTTCCTAGGAATGCATTTACTGATTACATACTTATCCTTTCATTTCTGAAATAGATATAGAGATGTAATCAGAGCCAGGCTAGTGACCTGAATTTTCTTTACTGCAGTTTGGGATTACACCCTGGTCACCTCCTTACCCCCAGCCCCTTATAGTACAATGAAGGCATAGCAGATGCCCAGTGATCTGTTTGTTCTCTCCTCCTATCAGAATGTTCCTTGCCAACTCAAATCCACTGCATCACATCTGATTGACTCCTGATGTTGCACTTCCCGCTCCCAACCAGCTGGGATATGGAATTTAGTATTAATATATTAAAAGTTTTAATAAACATATATAAAATAAAATACAAAATATTAATAATAAAAAAATAAAAATAAAATAAAAGTAATAAAAATAAAATAACAAATATGAAAAGTAAACAGATTAAGTCATTTGAGACCTAATTGCCTAATAGTATAGTAGTAATAGTATATTCAAGCCTCTGTGCATTTTCAAGATTGGCCAATTGGGTCAATTGCAGGGGCAGAGTGGCGGCCTAGATGATAGCATTGCAGGAGTTGCTGGGTTGGGTTTGGTAATATACCATTACATTTCAGGACAGAAAGATAAGCAGGTGTGAGGTCCTCTTCAATTCTTGACACTGGGGATGTGGAAGGATTCCATTCTTTGCCTTCATTCTTTGTGCTGAAATCTGTCCATCCCAGTCACCCCTTATATATAAATAGCAATGTAGTAATCAACATGCAACACTCACACTCATCCTTTAAACATAATAAAAGAAGTGCAATCATCATCAGCCATTTTTTCTAACACATGGCCGGTTATCAGACCTCCGTAAGACCTTCTATCTTATTTGCAGGATCTTTTCATGAAAATTCTGCAGATAGCATTGGGAAGACATAAAAGATTTATCGAAAGCTGACACAAAAGCGAGCGGCTTCCCTTGTAACAAAATATTTACTCCTGGAGAGGTAATGTATTGTTCCACCAAGCAAGGTCATCCCGAACAGATTAGTCATGCTTTGCAGAGATTCCAATTAATCACATGTCTGTCCAGGTCGGCAAGTCAAACACCAATATGATTCTCATTACAACCTGATTAAATTAATGGAGGGTGGATGGGGGAAGGGTTGATGAGAGAGAGGGGCCTCGGGGAGGCAATAGATGCGGGATTGTTAAAGATAAACAGCTTGTATGACCCTTACCTATTTATGTGTCTATTAGCTGGGACTGATTTGCGTCATCCGGTGCAGACATCATTTGTATCTGTAGGATGATGTACGTCTGAGCAGATTTAGGCCTCCTTTACATTTCAACATCATGCATGACAATTAGATCTGCAACAATCGGGTCTAAAATGACCTAAAGTGGACCTATCACCACATGTTTTACTTTATATAAAAGAGTAGATACCCTTTTTATATGAAGTAAAAAACATGTTTGTTTTTGCTAAATAATTCCTTTTAGGAAAATGAAAGGAAGGCCCCTCCACTTCTGTCTTTAGTGCCACGGCAGTAACGATTGAATGGGAAGCCCGGAGCCTATGGAGATACATGCGTCACATATCCCTTCAGGCTACTCCTTGTACATGCCTGAGCCCGGCCATGATCGGAACGTGCTTTTCCCGCAATGTATAAAAAAAGGAAACAGTACCCTATCTCGCTCCTGTGCAGTAAAAGATCGGGTGACTTAGGTAGAAGCTGGAAGTTGAAGGAAGAAGATGGCGGCGCCCAGAGGTGCCTGGACAAAGAAGGAGTCCAAGACAGCGCAGGACCAAATGGAAGCCAAGTGTGCAAGCATTGAGAGCTCTATGGACGTAATAGTTAGATGCAGAGCCATTTTCATTATATTATTGCTAAATGTCAAGCAGATATTCTTTAAAATTATCCCAAGGAGAGCCAATAAGCTGTCCTGCATTGGATTTCAGCTGGCAAGGATCTGATAAGAGAAGAGAGCAGAGTGAATGGAGTGAGGATTAGAATAAGGGGCTGGGGGCAAGGAAGTGACCAGGCTGTAAATCTGAATTGGAGTATGGAAGTCAGATCACCAGCAAAGCTCTGATAAGACAGTGTACATGTAGAATTGGAAGTATATGTATGTAACCAGTAAGTTTATTTATGGGGAATCATTTGTATTTTTTACATTTAAGCTCAATTCCAGCCTAAAAAAACTCAACTACAACTCCTTCCCATTCCACTAATCTGACATGTTGTTAAGCTTGTAATCAATTTGCTGTCCAAGTTCTTGACAGGTCTGCTTCTGGGTGCAGGGGACTTCTGATCCACATCAGATGCACCCATGCTGGTCGGTCCCCACATATCCCCACTCCTCTGCTCTTGACTGAATTGATCTAATTTCTAGACAACCAATAGAAGGTGCCCACATCATGCAGACCATGACAAGAGACCCCCAACTAGAAGGAAGACTCTGGATGGGGGGGTGTCATGTGACTGCAGCTTTAGTGAATAGTTTGTTTTAGATTCTATTTGGCCCATGACTTTTTTAGACCTTCTGGTGTAAGCGGACACCTCCAGGCTTTATAGCTTAGGACGGGGTTTCTTAACCAGAGTTCCCTCAGAGATTGGTATTGGGTCTTTAAGCAATGGGCAGTTAGTGAATCTCAGGTCAATGATCTTTTTGGCTATCTGTAAGGGTGATGGTCTTCCTAATATTCAGCAATGTAAGAGGTTGACTGGCCACCACATTAATGTACTGCGAGCTGTGGATATAGTAATTAAAGAAGGGATTCCCTGATGGCCTAAAAGCTATTTCAAGGGTTCATCCATGCTAAAAAGTTTGAGAAACCTTGGCTTAGGGTGTCACCAAGTCTAAATCTGACAATGCCTGCATGCACTCACTTGCATTATAAAGCTTTCTATTAAATGCACTCAAGACAAGAGCAGGCCATGGAGGAGCTCAGATTGACTCTTAACATTCATTTATTGGTGCCCTAAAGATGAATTAATAGTTATGTGATATCAATTGCCTGTAAAGAACATAGATTGAGGAAACAGCTTTATGATATCATAGTTTAAGCATTGAATGATGAGAAAGTATGTTTTACTAAATCTCTGCTTTGATTCCATGCACAAACCATTATTGGGTGTGCCAGCAGTTGTATATAAATGGTAGAAGGTAATAAGGATTTCAATAAGTCTCCCCATGATATGCATTGTATTTTATTATACCAATAACAAGTTTTGGAAGTTTCTTTTTGGCCCTACATCTTCTGTTTGTACAGCTTTTATTACACCGAACCATGACGGAAATACTGCCAATGGCAACTTTTTAGAATCCAATAGATAAAGCAAAATTGGCAACAATATTCTAAAAACCCTAACTTTGAAACACTATTCATTTCAGTGATTTATTTTCCATGCTGCATTACCATGCTCTGTTCATTTAGATGGGCTGCCTAATGCACCACAATGGACCAAAGGCACCTACCCTATGGTATTGCTGGTGTGAATGGACCCTTAAGGCTGACATGTTTTTTTATTACAGAGGCTTGTACTAATACAGATTAGGGTGCAATAAAATATATTGAACTTACTTAGAAAAAATACATAAATGGATTATGGGTTTGGTGCATTTTTGCCTACATGTTCACCTTTAACGCTCACAATGCATTTGGATAGCGCAAGTCAGCTGCAAAGTCAGGCTTGTGGTTAGAGTATTTTGGAAATGTTTTAGATATCTTAGGATTTCAAAGCAATAGATAAGTGGAAGAGAAACAAAAAAAAAAAACAAATTCCATACTATGCTGAACCTTTTCTAGGGTGATACCCTTGCTCCTGCATGGATATGCAGCATGTGAGCATTGTGACCTTGGTCAATAATTACCCAAATGGCAAAATCAACAAGTGATTATTGCTGAGGACAAAGTCTGCACTACAAAATGGCTCAGTGTATGTAAACAATAATAAGCTACCATTAAAGGAATTTTCTATTTTTGGGTTTACACACTTTATGATACAATAGTAGACCTGGTGACTAAATTGGTGGCTATCAAAGGACAAATAACATTCAACAGACAGAACAGTCAAGTCAGATATATGAGCTTTGTTTGACCTGTTTATTGACAGGGACTCCCCTACTGTGAGAATAATGCCTTTCATAAGCAGCATGATATATTTATGCGACCTCATGTTGAGCATTTCATTTAAATGATTTTTTAGCCATTTAATTAATCTTTTATGGCCTTTAAAACGCCTAAAAGGGTAATTACTCCAGCCCGATGCAGTTGATCACGGTTATTTTGGATGGATCTGCCGTTCCACGCCAGCTAGGGGTCAGCGGGTAATGATTACCCCTATAGTAAAATTCGGGGTAATTCAGAAGATTATCTCTCAATAATCCTTACGGTTATTGGCAGCTCCCAGCCAGAGCTCTGCATAGATCAAACAACACAGTGGGATTTATCAATACATATTCTGAATCTGAAGCATCCCCCGTACATCTATCTCTTACATCTCAGTTGTGTTTTCTTGTACTGCTTCTGTAAGGATGGCATGTACAATCTCAAGGGAGGGCTGCAGTGTTTTTGAAAGCCAAGAGTCACAAAACTAACATTCGTATTCAATGAAGGTTCTCAAATGTTGAAGGGATCTTAGAAGACTGGTAAGATTTTGTGTATCCATAATAAAAAAAATCAGTTCCATCATACAAGAGCATAATTTGTACTTACTAAGGGGGGCGCTCTTTGTGTCTGGAGGAAAAGAAGAATAGGAATAAGGAAGGGATTCTTGACTGTAAGGTCTGTGATAATGAGAAATCGGCTCCCTCACAAAATTGTTTCAGCAACTTCTATAGATTGCTTTAAGAAAAAGCTGTATGGTTTCTAGAAGCACAGATTATAACTGGATAATAAAGTATTAATGTAAAAATAATGTAGACTGTTGATCCAGGGAACATTCGATTGCCTCATGGGATCAGGAAGGAATTTTTTTTCCCCTGTTAAAGCAAATTGTACCCTGGTTTTTTTTTTGCCTTCCTCTGGATCACCTATGTCTTATAGGGTTTTATATCTGGGATATGTTTATTTCTCTAGTTATTGAACTTGATGTTGATGATGTAACCATGTCTATTTAACTTAAAGCTGTATCCCAGCAAAAATGAAACCCACTAATCAATAGGCAGCATGTTTTTAGGTCCTGGGTTTGAGGCATGCACAGAAAGGATTTTACCTGTAATGAAAAAAAAATGACATTCATACGCATTCGCAGTGAGATCGGCACTCTTTTTTTTTTCCCCATTTACAGCTCTCACCCGATCTCACGCCTGCACAGTGCAAGATCAAGCAATATAGCCATGAGAAGAAAGAAGACGGATGGCAGTGCTTGGCGCTGTCCGGTAACTTTTCTTCATCCTGGCACCCGGCACCGTCCTGTAATCCAACTTCATCCTCTGCAAGGAACGAGGACAGCGCTGGAGTAATCAGAAGCTCTTTGGACGTAAAGGTGAGTATGACTTTTTTTTCTGTTTTACATATTATCTATCTTTAAGCCGGTTCTCTGCATATTTGTATATATTTCATAACAAGAATGTCCAGCTCTAGAGTAATATAACCTGGAGAAAGGTCATATAGGGCAAAATTACACATCTCCTATACTACCCAGGGCACATTCTCCATTGATTTCCTATTGCATAAAGTTTTCAGTTGAGTTAAACAGAATAGGAATTTGACTGTAATTCGTAACAAGCTTCAAAAGTTTCAGCATTAATTGTTCCACAGTGCTTGCAGCTTTAGAGATCAATGTAAGCTTGTTTAAAGCATTGACTTCTTTCCAAGAATGTTTAACTACCTAAATGTCCATAGCTTAGTTACAGGTTCACTTTATGTATAATTTACATTTTTTTTAAATAAAAGTCAGGTCTGTTAAAAAGTTTTTGAAGTGGATAATGACTACAAAACCCCATACTGATGTTGCCCTAGGAAAAGCAGCACATCTGTTCATTAATTCTCATTATCCATGAAAGTTCCATTTAAACAGGGGGTTTGCATGTAACTTGCAATCAGCTTGACCTTCAGAGGTTGTATCATTTCATCTCTTTCGGGCCGAGTGAGGAATTAAAAATACATGGCTCTCTCCCTTCCCTATGTCGGCTTATCTTCAGCTTCCATCTCGTCTTTGTCCATTGCTTTCATTTTGTGTGAATTAGAGCTGCGGTCCCAGGAAAAGTGATGGATTTTGTCTGAATCCTAATACTTCAAACAGAGCCTCAGGAGAGCGGCAGCACCTTCCAACTGCACTTGTTTGTATCATCATCAATCAGAAGGGCTTTTCTGTGAATCCTTATTTATAGACCTTTTCAGGTGCAAAACTGAGCACTGTGCCATTCTTTATTTATCTCCTTCTGCATGCTTGTGCCGGGATTAATGTTGACGAAGGAAGCTGTTTTTGCAAATGAGAAACACTTGTCAGGAGAACTGTATCTATTGTTAAATGACGACCGGTGCAGCACACATACATAACGTAAAATATTTTTCGCATTTCCCATTCCACAAGCTTTACCTACCATTGTTTTTAACAGCATAAGCAAAATATGCTCCTGAGGAAACGCTTTCATTTTTTACTCCAGAAAGGCCCATTCATCTGGCAACCTGCGGGTGGAAAAGATCTATCAAACCTTCCTAGGTTCTCCAGACACTCCTATTAATCTCCGTACTTGGGATACGAACACCCGAGCCCACCGATGCTGCAATATTGGAGGTTTACATGCCAGAAATGGTACTAGATTGATTGTCAGCTGACTATCACATCCTACATAGTAAACGAAGGATGTAATTATCACGGACCCAACCTGCGTGCGCACCACAACTGCCGCCCAAAGCGCGCACGCCACCGCCGCTGAAACAGTTGTCATGGTGACATGTAAACGTGCCAAAAGAGTTTCAGTCAGTGTGCTCTACTCCACTCCACAGTGCCATTGTCATTACCAATATATTTATTTATTTCAATAAAAACTTTCCCAGGACGCTCCACCTTCCATGATTGCAAGTCATTGCCATTCATGGATTTAGGAATATTTTGAGAATCGGGGGTTTACTAGTTTTACTAGAATTTAGACTTCCGGAGGATGCCAGAGGAGTTGCTGTGGGTTGGAGTTTATCTTATGTCTGTTTCAAACCCAATTAAAGTCTCACACATTTTTGTTTTTACTTTGCAGTCATGTACAGCCATATGGTATTATTTTAACACATTTTTAGTTAGAAATGCATCAATACCCCTTCCTCTCTCATTTCATGCCATTCTATGTCCAATGCTAAGCATACACATAGAAGAATAGCAGTTGCACCACTCATTACAAGTGTCATTAGGGTCCACAAAGTTAGAAATCTAGAGTCAGTATAGGGGTCCCAAAACATTGTTTAGGAATTTGCCATGTTGGATCACTAGATGATCAACTGCTGACAATAGATATTATATTACTAATATCAAGCACTCAGCAGGGCATAGAGTGGAAGTAAGACTGTGCAAAAGTGTCAGACCAACCGTTATATAGCGCCAACAAATGATGTAGTGCTTTCCAATTCCATAGTCATTCACAGTCCCCAAAGGGGCTCACAATCTAATGTTCCTACCATTAATTCTTATGGCAACGATTTAGGAACAATTTTTGAAGGAAAGCCAATTATCTAAGCTTTTGCAATGTTGAGGAAACCGTAGTTCCCAGAGAAAACACATCAAGATTTAAACCTATGACCAAAGGCAAGAGTGCTAGCCACTGAGCCAACCATGCTGCCCACTAAGCTTTGTTATTGGCAGGTACAGCAGTTGATTAAAACTTTAGGACTTTTGGTGCTTATATTCCAGGTCCCCATACTTGAAGTAAAGAACTAGGTCGATATGACAAAAGCAAACTGACACATACTGTTCAGAACAATTGCTCTTCAACTGTTAAGGTTTCAATACCATGACACTCTCTATCAAGGACCATATACCAATAATTCAATAACACACAAGTTGACAAAATAATGACATACTAACACTCAAGGCTGCTGAAAAATGATTCTAAAAGTCATAGAACAATGACATACTGACAGTCAGGGTCACAGAACAATAAGAAAATGACACATAGGATCACAAGACAATGGTAGGCTTTCATATACAATAAATGTAGTTCTAAACCTTTAGTTGTAAATCATATCTTTTTAATAAGGATAGACAAATTTTTCCAATGGGTCCAAAATGGCTGAACAAATAAAAAGGAACCTGCTGCAGGTTTACCATGCCGGCACTGAAAGTACAACATTCACATTTAGGCAATTTAAGCAATAGTGTCATTGGCTCTGATTTATTAAAGCTCTCCAAGGCTGGAGAGGATACACTTTCAGCAGCGAAGCAAACCTGGAATTGAGTCTGCCTAGGCTGCACATTTGGAAGAAGGAGTAACTCTGAAACAGATAATAATTTTAAGGATACTACTCCGCATATATGGTTAAGGAATAGAAAGGTTTCACTCAGGGGTGAGCAATCTTTTTGGCACAGGAACCACAATGGGATCTAACATTTGACAGATGGACCGAGCCAGTATCAGATGCATTGAGAAAGTTTGCATAAACTGACATAAATCACACATAAAAGCTATTGCCTAAAAGTAAAATAACATTTACATTCAAATTACATTAAATTTCAAGGGAACAGTGCTGTTGGCCACCTTTTTTTGCCAGTGGCCAATTTTGTACCAATATTTGATAGGCCGGATTATAAAAAACAACGGGCCATAGTTTGCCCATGCCTTCTTTAACTTAAACTTAAAATATTTACAAAAAATATTTGTACCATAATTAGAAAGCATTGCTTAACTGCACAGTGCATGTGTTATGCAGTGTAGAACTTAGCTCTATATGCGGCACAGGCATGAACAGACCCAGATGCCCAGAACAATGTCTACAGGCACAAGAATTACATTATTGTTCATCCAAATGGCATTATTATTAGCTGTCCAATGGCTGAAAATTGCCATGAATCCAGAGGGGTCAGGGGGTTAAATGACAGCTTTGGGGATGCAGCAGTGACAGAATCCTGCACCTGTCAACACTAGTGTTGGTGTTGGAATTTCGGGTTGTCCTTATATTCAACCCGAATATGGCTGTTCGAATTTGGATAGAATCGACCCGAAAAACATGGGATTCGACTTTTCAAATTCGTGTGTAAGAAAATGTGTTAAAAAAAGTAATTTGGCTCAAGCGTCATCAGGATTTTCCTTTCCCCAGCCAATCACAGAGCCCTAGAGGTGAATGAATGGGGAGACTTGTCCCCATTTATCCTCTAGTGCCCGGGGATCCCGTGACACTCATGTGTTCTTGGATAGAGAAACTCTAGCCAAGAACACATACTATAATTACACTAGGGTTGCAAGACCAATCAGAGGAGCGGAGCTGTCAGCTCTTGCAGTTCTACACAGTCTGGAAAAATAACCCGAATTTTCCTCCTATTGACTTTAATGGTGTTTGAATTCGACATTCGATCACCTGAACAATATTGTCTTATTCGATCGAATAGCTGTCGAAACGAATAGTGAGATATTCAACCAACACTAGTCAACACTTCATGGTGCTCATAAAAAGGTGTACTTTAATTATGACAAAAACTCATCCACACCAACAAAAAATCACTTCCACAATAACTAGAAGCCTATATGGACACCTAAAAACATGGAAACAGTGACACAGTAAACAATAAAACCTTTTCTCTAAACATAAATGACACCAGAGATTGTTGATCCAGGGAATGTCCAATTGTCTTCTGGGATCAGGAAGAAATGTTTCCCCTGTTGCAATAAATTGCATTTGTTTTTTTGCCTTCCTCTTGATCAACTATGTATATAGAGTTTTATTTGGAATATGCTGGTTTGTAGTATGTTTATTTCCCTAGTGGTTGAACTTAATGGACATATCTTTCTATGGACTTTTATCTTCTTTTTTCAACCTAACAAGCTATGTTAGGTCCAGTGGAACCCTTTTTGTCCTTCAGCAAAACTGGAGTTGTACTTTAAAAATTGTCATGTGCCAGGCCTGCTGTGCATGGCTCCTTCATGTTAAAAAAAAATAAAAAATGATCCACATGCCTCGAAACTGTGCCGTGTACAAAAAGCATAGACTAATCTCGCGCCATGCTGTAGAGGCGCCGTGTTTGTTCCCATTAACCCTTCTCCATGGCCTGAAGTAAAGACTTTGTTAGCTCTTTTATAAGATTCAAACCGCTTGTTTATTAAGTTACACACTGAGATCAAATCTCCCTTCAGTTCCCTTTATTATTCCAAAGAGAACAGTTTTTAAACCCAGGGTTCCAGCCCTCAATTACATTAGCTAGGGAATTATTTGTACCTCCCACTTTATAAAGCCGTAAATAATTATAAAGAGTCATAAATCCTGCAGCCTAACAAGAATCGTGTTTTCTCTTTTTCATGGGCAGCTGAATGGAAAGGAATCTAGGAGGTAATTCAACCATCTGTACAGCTGAGCCAAATTTAGACAGAATAAAGATATTTTGTACCGAGTCCCAACCCCTCCCAGCTCCCGTCTCCTCAGTCTCCTCATATTCTTAAGTACTTTTCTGATTAATAGGCTGCTGTATTTGTTTGATGTTCTTAACAGCCCTGAATGCCAACAAAAGATTTGTCAAGATTAAAAGATTGTGCTGATACTTTTATTTATTTTTATTTTTTTGAAAAAACATTCATTTAATTTTGTTGACAATAAAAGCTCTTTAGAAATGGGTCAATCTATGAACCTGAACAAATGCAAACATACCGAATGAACTGGTTTAAAAGTACCCCTAAGGGAGCCATGAAAAGTAACACGATAAATACGGAAATAATAATAAGTATTAAAGTTGAACTTTTTTATAAATATTCCTCAAAGCGGAACTGAATTGGCGTTAATAGGTGGTGAGCTCTTGCCAATTGTGGGGCCTCTGACTATATATATAAAGAACGAGGTTGTTGCCATCTGCGTCTATTAAAAACAGACTTACAGCCACTTGTAACTTATGTGAATATCTGGCTATAAGCCCATTGTCTAGATCAGTGTTTCTCAAACTTTTCACCATGGGGAACTACTTAAAATACCTTTCAGGTCTTCAGAACCCCCTGCTATAATTACTATATCCACAGCTCACAGTATATTAGTGTGGTGGTCAGTGGGAAGAATTCCTCTTACAATGCTGGCCATTGGGAAGAATGTCGCCCTTACAGATAGCCAAAAAGATCATTGGGGTCACTTAAACTGACCTGAGAGGCACAAACTGCTCATTTCTCAAGGAACCCCCAGCAACCTCTGCAAGAACTCTGGTTGGGAAATGCTGTTCTAGATTAATAGTGGTCACTCTTCACATTGGCTAGTGGTTTTCAATTGTGACTTTGTTCTCTGATAGCCAGAAGATTATGGGTACTTTGACTGCTATTTGCTTTGATAATAGGCTTACCATCCATTATTTACATAGCTTGTAGCCCGTTGTTAACACATACAGCAAGCCTTTGGTCACTCATGGGAAGCCTGCTTGGCAATAGGCACTCCCTATACACTTATTCATGCACAATTTTAAAAATAATAAAAATTCACTTACCTTTACCGATGACAAGCCCTGAATCTGTCCACAAACCTAGCCCAGCAAGTTTCTGGCTGGCTTGGCTTTCCCTTCTTTTCGGTGGTCTTCTTCATGCAATGCCGTCATCTTCATTCTTCAAGGCTCTTCTCACGTCACCGGAACTCATACTGCGCAGGTGCAAGATCGGGTGATGTGTCCCCTCCAAATGTAAAAAAAGAAAAAAGATGATCTCTCTGCACATGCATAAGACTGGGCAGTATTTTTATATTATAGGAACAGCCGTGGTGATGGAATCTCAGGCATGGGGAGTAGAAGCAGCTCACATCCTTCTGGATATGTGACACAAGTATCCCAGGAGGCCGGGGGTTTACCCTTCAGTCAGTAAAGCCAGAAGGGGACCGGTCCTCCTATTAAAATGTCCAATAAACTAGTTTTTCTATTATATAGAAGGAATAGCCACCCTTTTATATAATGTTGAAATAGTCCACCCTAAATTGTATTTGAACTGTAGACACCTTTCGCTGTTACACTACTAATCAATAGGAACAAAGCTGCCGTGTGTCTTGGTAGCCAAAATCACATTAATAATTTACACAGAATTAACACTCTGCATGTAGTACGTTGCTTAGTACTTTTGCCCATGTGTACCTAATACCTTACAAGTACTTTGGTGTACATTCACTCTGGTTTACTGACTGCTTTTCAATAACACTTAGGTAGATTCATCCATTTTTGCTTACTTTTTAGGTACATTCACCCATCTCATTTTGCAATAAACAAGTACTTTCACTATACAATTTGTTATATAAGCCCATAATTGTCCCATTTAAGCTACAAAGTGATAATAATCCTGACACCCTATCATGGCAAACTCTGAAGACAATCACAATACTTTCTGTCTTTTTGTGCTTCATGCCATGGCGGTGTATTTCATGGCATATCTGCCTGGCCAGGCGCACACACAGACCCTGGCGGCTTTACGAGTTTGCAGTGTTCTGGTATATTATGAATTCTGCAATAAACAAATATCATTTTTTCTTAGAATCTGCAGACTGTAGATAGAATATGATGCTGCTTTGTGGATGAACTTTTCAAACGCCGCATTTGCAGAAGAACATTCATTTTGTTTACTAACTGGCCAGAGATTTCATATCCACGTTCCTCATCAAATTACAAGACCCAAGGAAGAGACCTGTGCTGGCTTAATTAGTGTAAATCTATTCAGTGGGACCAGATATGTTACTCTCTGATTGTGCCATCCCCGTAAATTGTATTTTACATGATCAAAAATTACCATGACACCTATATAGGGTCAATGGACATCATATTCCAGAACCAGGACCATCCATTTTTATTACACATTGTTTATATAGCACCGACATATTACAGAGCACTTTACAAAGTCATTTCATTAGCTGTCCCTGAAAGGAGCTCACAATCTAATGTCCCTACCATAGACATATGTCCTTTATACTGTCTAGGGTCAATTTGGGGGAAGCCAATTAACCTGACTGCATGTTTTTAGAATGTGGGAGGAAACCGGAGTACCCGGAGGAAACCCAGGCAAACATGGGGAGAACCTGCAAACTCCATGCAGATAGTGTCCATGGAGATAGATATATAAAGATGTCCCATAAGGTTGAGGCCATGGGTCTGTACAGGAGACTCAAGTATCTTCATACCAGAGATGTCTAGCCATGTTTGTATAGATCTGGCTTTGTACATGGACATAGTCATGATGGAACAGAAAATGGTATTTCCCAAACTGTGAACACAAGGTTGGAGGAGCAGATTTGTCTTTGTATGCTGTAGTATTACCAGTATCCTTTATTGTAGTCAATTATAAGGTCCAGGCGAAGTGGGGATGTGTACAATTTGCACATACCAGGTAATATAACACATGTAATGCTCCTGTTTTATTGAAAATCTCCAAGGCTGGCGAGGATTGACTGTCATGGGAGAACCTGGGTGTGATCCAGCAAACCAAGGAAACATTTGCCAACTAACAGCAATCTTTAAGGTTTGTTGGATCACCCTGGTTCTCCTATACCAGTCTATCTTCACCAGTCTTAAAGGGCTTGATTTATTCGAGCCCAATGTGATGGCCCTTCTGCCATGCACAAGCCGAAGGTTGTATTTTATTGATTCAAAATAAAACATAATTCACATAAAACATAATAAAACAATTTACAAGTAAGACTTGAAAAATGTGAAAAATGAGATGATAGATAATATGCTAACCATGGTTCCCAAACTGCCAAGAACTTGTCATTGGTGTCAATAATCATTAATCATCATCCCTTGTAATCTGTTTTTGACTTCAAATCAGAGAGGGGGTCTCGAAAGCATGAGCTATGGTCTGTTTGGTGGGCATAAAAGTATGTGATATAGGAAATGCTGATTGTCTGTCATTATTATACGTTTTTAGCTTGATATGAGTAAATGATGTGGGAAGGGGGTCAGAGTGTAAAAGCCAATCTTCTGCCTTGGTGGGCTTTTGTTATCACGACTATAATATTGATAATCTCAATGATGTTCTGTCTTTAATTTGCAATTATTCATAACATCCATTTATACTCCACAAGAAGCTTCATGACGAGAGCTGTATAATGAGGAGCTCTTGAACTAGGTAACCCGTCCATTGTATACCGACGCTTCTGTTTATCAAAAACTCACCCAGTGGATCTTTCCAGAAGATGTTGATGTATAAATATCTTATTTTAGGCTCATGTTTTGTTCTCTTAATGATAAAATAATGATGAATGGTACTTTATGCCACAGAGATGATCATTAAAGTGGTTTGGAGAGGCAACTATCACTTATTCATTACGTATGACCAGGTTATGAACTCATGATAATATGGAAACTCAGCAAAATGTTCTCATCAGCCTGCGTACTCACTATGCGGAAGAAATGACTCTTATCCGAGAAGATGTTGTATGGGACATGGATGAGACTTTGTTTTACTGGAAGCCAATGAGAACACAGAAATAGGAAGTTGCATATACCATGTCGTTGTACAATGACATGACGTGCTACAAGCTTTAATGCATTAAATATAACATGACCCAGGCAGCTAGGATGTATGCCACATTACCACTGCCTCCCCCTTTTTTTTTCCCCAATTTTCTGCAACACTATTAGAAACACTGGACATACTATGTCGGAAAATGGAAACCATGACCACTTTATTATCACAACTAACATTTACAACTCAAAAATATTTATTTCAATGACAACAATAACACTAATAATATTATTACAATAATACCCAATTGATTACCAAGACTTTAAATTAACACACACATTCAAGATTGCAAGTCATCGGAGGTACCGCATACCACACAAGAACCCTGGGGGCTGCACCGCACCTAACTTTTATTCCCAGCTGCAAAATAGGTCACCGGCACGAGAATGAGAACACCACTCGCAGCCCCCTTCCATAAAACCACTTTAAGGTAGCACAAATCACCAATCTTTTGGGAGATCTCCACACCTAAGGTAGGTCTCTCTCATACACCCCCTTTAAAAGATGCCCTATGATGTCCCCAACCACTATCCCAAAATACCCCCCTCCAACCACAGAGTGGGCAGGTATGAAGATTGCACCCTTCTCAACTGTCCCCCAACTTTCTCCCTTTATAACCTTTTTTTCTCCATCCTTCCTTTTCAAACTCTACCTATCCCAAACTTTCCCAACAACTCCGCCTAACCTTCCGTCCCAACTTGTAACCCTTACCTTTCCCAGCTGCCCCTCGACCCCGGTCCTGTTGACTTTTCGCTGACCTCTCTTCATCAGCTACAGGCCTCTCTCTACCACTTAGAGGTAGAACTACCAATTACAAAATAAAACATGTGAATGGTTGTTGCACCTATACACACATAAAAAGTAAAAAACACAATTAATTGTCTTTATTTTATTATAAAATCATTGAAAATGTTTTTATATAAATTAGCATGAATACCTGAAATTTCCTAATACCAGCCAACTATAATTTCCTATTTTGCACCTCTTAGACTAGGAGCACGAGAGATAAAAAAGGGGAGGGCACAGCTAAAACTTTTGTTCCTAGTGAGATCCAGTTTTCAGGATTTAGGAAATCAAATATGCTCAGGTTAGATTAAATTCTTAAGAGTTTTATAAGGCGGATCTCTTGACCCGGTTTGGCTGGTAAAGCCTTTGGGTAAACCATGGCATAGGGAAGCATGTGGCTTTTTTAACTTCCATCTACAATGCAGTACAACGCACCTAAATAGCCAATTACCAAGCTCTGAGACAAAGATCAATAACTCTGTATATGCCAGTGACACACGGATTTTGGCTAAAGTCTCCAACCGGTAATTGGGTTGGTAATGGAGCAAATGGAAAGTTCGTATTAACCAGATAGGTTGGGCTATTGAGAGAACCTTCTATTTTGCTTTAAATTAGCAAAGCGACACGTTCATTATGTATGACTGTGGATGTCCTGTGTAGATTGCACTTAGAAATATTTTCTTTCTCTGGATCAGAACACAAACCCAACCCAGAATTTATTAGTATTTTACAGTTGCAGCTTTATTTACTGTAGTCGGAGATCTTGCAGAGATATTGTCCTCTCGGTGTAACCCAATCTGCAAATCTCCAGGCCAATATGTAAGTGAGACATTCTTGACTTTTCAAGGAAATGTTCATTTAACAACAAAAGGGAAATACAATATATATAATAACTGAAGGTTGGAAGAAACAATGTAGTATTCACTTAAAGTGCAAAAAGCAGAATCAAGGCAATGCACCATGCTACCCCTAATATAGTGGACACCTCTACAGCAGTGCAAGGCAGTTCACAAGTTCACGCTCCATTAATTGCTATCTTTTGGCAGATAAACTCATTCCTGTATATGTGTTTTAGAGGGGAATGGAGCTGAAGTTCTTCCTGTGAAAGCATACTTCCAGTCTGTTGCATTCTCTGTATGCCTATTGCGTGCTAAACAGTTTTCCTCAGCATACTTTATGTTGCTGATCTTCTTGGAGCTGCCTCAGAAAGGATAAGTGTTTAGGATGAAATAAATGGCGTGGTTTATGTGAGAAGTAGAAGAAAAAAAAAGAAATGTGCCTGCTGCTGCCAGTCTGTGTATCCTGCAGTCTGACAGAAGAATCTCTCTGCCAATTAGCAGAATTACCAAGTCTTAGAAGTACTGCAGCCCTGTGTTCGCATGCCAAGGCTCTCCAAATGCTAAACCTGGGGCTAGAGACCAGGGATTCAGCTGAGCAGCACCGGCTAGCCTGCTATGAAGAAGCAAGACTTACCGTCTGGAAATTCTTTCTTATCCAAGATGGTTCCCTGGCAGAAATTGCATTAATGTGGCTCCTAGCTGCTTGGAGGGAACGGGCCATATTGTAAAGGTGATAATGACAGGGCCATGCAGTGTACACTTCTACAAACTGAAGATCTCCATTTACTAAACAACATCCACTTTATTGTACCCTCCAAATATTTTTGATAGAGTTCTAGTACATTATAATATATATTTTAAAGTTGAACACCAAGCAAGCTACCAATTCGTGGCAAGGATCTGTAAAGTCAATATAGCCAGCAATTGTACCTCTACTGGAGTATCAGCATTTGTTGGGTCAAGAATAAAGCCTATTTATTAATAGTAGAACATGGTTCCTTAACACTGTGGGGGGCACTTTTCTTTAATCTGTAGCCAGAGACATTTTCTATTACAATTTTTTGACTGTTTCAACTAATTCCAAAGTATCCTTACCACAACTGTTACCACTCTGCTCACAGATCATCAGCTCATCCAGCTTCAGCATCACCTGCATTCCTGAGAATTTTCCACTGTTTTCGGCATCCCCTGCACAGAAACTGGGGCTGTGAACAGCTAAAGGGGATTATCGAATGGGTGCTGCAGCCAATGGGAAGATTCTTAAATCCTTTCCTGCTGGGCCTTTTTAAACCTATCCAGTTCCAGGCTCAGGTTGCTGAATCTTCACTGCATTTCCTGCCTCTTTGCCAGCTAGTTCTCTGTTTGGATTCTCTGGATTTGACCTTGACCTCTGCTATCTGCCTGACATTGGTCTGTATAACAGCTTTACCTTGACAGGCTGTGTTCCGGACTGATAGCCATTCCTACACTGAAGTCATCTGATCCCTGTCACCCTCTGGTGGTGAGAACCTGGGGGACGTGACCTGGCTACCAGCAAAGTAGTCCAGTGACCACTAAGGTCATCCACCCATCAGTACTCGCAGGCTGCACTGGTTCATCTCACACATTCCCTGGTGCCCAATATTTGCCTGTGCTCCCATTATATTAGCTTCCTTGCTTTAGGGGTATTTAGGAGTGTAGTCGTAGGGTGGGTGCTCACATTTTACATTTTTAAACCCATAGAAACATGGTTAATACACAGTCATGTGATGACCCACCACAGACAAGTCAGGAATCCAATTTGGATCATGACCAACAGTTTTTTAAAAAATTTCCATTTAGTCGCCTTAATGTACACTGCAGATTTACTTTGTATTCCACAAAAATCGCCATAACTTTGGACTGCTTAGAGCTTTACTAGACAGACATCTCACACATAAACATCCCAAAAAATGCAACCAAACGAGCCAACTTCTGGCTTGATGCACTTTGGTAATGACAGTTCCCATGTCTCCTTTAATCATTCATGGCCAGTTAATGTGTGAATAAATGTCACACTGCCAAGATGGAAAATCTAGAACTGTCAATGTACACTATGTAGTCAATGTACAATCTTTATTCTTCCAACCTATTCTATTGTTCCCAACATGGAAACCAAGCTTGAGGCCTTGTGATCAATCTAGCAACCTTGGAGGACCTGAACTAGGCGACCTTGCCCTTGCTGTTGTTGCAGTCATTCTGTTTGGACAGCAAAAGCATTTACCTGGCACACCTGTTGATATTTTAATTTGTCTTTACAATACAATCTTTTTCTGATTGTAGATGTAAGCACTTTGATACCTGTAGATTCCAGAATGAAATATTTGTCTTCCTGAAGACTTCTTTTAGCATGGAAAAGTCAGCTCTAGGTTTGAATCTAGGTTTGAGTCTTTCAAAAACTTTGTCATGTATTTCCCTTATCCTGAAATGAGCTCAAATAATGTCTTATAAAATAATCTTTTTAAACTAAATTCCAGTCTCCATAAATAAGCATCCATCAATTTCTATTTGAAGGCCCTATGGAGCTGTTTTGATCTTGGCATGATGACATCACGCATGTCAATGGTCCAGGAAACACCAGACTCTCAATTTGATGCTTATATAAGGTAGAATCCCCCTGTATACTCCCAGCTTTCATACTTTTGACACATAGTCTGGAACACATAATTCTAATTTTATTTAAAGTGATAATATATGTAGTAGTGTACTTATTTTTTCTACATAATGATTCATTATTTTTGCTTATTTATAACAGATTCTCAACCTTTTTTACATGGGGAATCCTTGAAATAACTTTCAGGCCTATAATTTCTATATCCACAGCTCACTGTACATTATGGGGGTGGTCAGTGGGAAGAATGTCACCCTTACAGATAGCCAAAATGATCATTGATGTCACTTAAACTGACCTGAAAGGCACAAACTGCTCATTGCTCATGGAACCCCCAGCAACCTTTGGAGGAACCCTGGCTGAGAAACATGGATTTGAATAATGAAAATGAACGCACCATGCCAATTCCATGCCATTTGCTCAAGTATTTATATGAAAATCTTATATGTGCTTAAAGATATATGCAAAAGATACTCAACAATTTTCATGAGGTGTACTTCTAACTATAATTTTTTTTACTGACGTGTATACTGTATATATTTTTTATTTATATCAAGGTGACCGACACTTAGAGAATTATCAACTTGTAAATTACAGAAAAAGATGCCAGAACTTACAGATCTTTAAAAATCCCTTTGCAGGTGTTCCATATAAACTGACACCGTTTTACGGGGGCACAATGGTCCCCTTTATTAACGCAACAATCAGAAATATTAACTAAATAACAAAACTTGTGTTCCTTTTTAGCAGTAACAGAGAACTAAATTGTTGTCCCCTTCATTGCAATCTGTAATCTTTGAAATAAAAGTCCTAAAGGTTTTCCCTGTGCACCCCAACAATGGCAGACATGTCAGGAGGATGGACCATCCTGAAGAACATTCTGTATCCATCCCACGTTCTCTTGGAGGTGACAATAACTGTATTTAGGGGACAACCTTTATTGTATTCTCAGGCATCCCTCCTCTCTCCCCTTGCACAAGTGTATGCATTCAGGCGGCTTGCTTGCCGTATCTCTGGCAGATAACCCTGGCATCAAGGGAAATAGAAGGAGTGACAAGGCCGTCAAGAGGAGATTCCGCTCAGCACTTGATCTTTTGATCAGTTTCTCAGCAGACTTAGCCGTGACCTTTAAAAGTTATCTCATTCAGATTGCAATCCAAGAAGTGTTCCAAATAGCAATGCCTTACCATGATTTTGTGCATGCTTCCGGATGCCACATGCAGTAATTATAAAAAAAATACCCATACAGTGCATGAACACCCCTTACCCGCCATACTAATACCCCCATATGTACGCCAAACTAAAGTAGAGTTTTGTATGCATTTTTTTCACATGGTATTGCATGCCAATAAAAGCAGAGGTTGCTCGGGGAGGGGCTGATTGTCATCCACTAAAGCTTAGGAAAAACACACATTGTATGCATTTTATAAACTGCCATTGAAATAATTAGGGTCTTCAATGCACATAACAGAATTTAATTGCACTTAGCTTAATGTAATTCATATTTGTACTCCCTTAGGAAATAGGAGCTGCCAATCTAGCATTTCTGTACAATGGAGATCTAAGTCAGGCTATGTACACACTGG
>NC_092859.1:157167866-157183256 GCF_032062135.1 Pyxicephalus adspersus
GAACTCAGGTTAGAGGACAGAGGGCCAGTTTTGGAATCAGATGGGCTTCAGTGCACATAAGTCCTCTGTCCTCCAGTGGTGGAGACGGCAGTGTGGACAGGGGATTGACCTCATTAACTTGAAGCTCTTTTGTTGTGCAATAAATAAGATGCATTAGTATTTTGACTACAGTTTCTGACCCAGGTGTTATTTCTTTCCTCTTTTGTGAGTCAAGGAGTTGACTATCTATCATGGGCACCTTGATTCTACCTGCAGATAAATACAAATCCATGCAGATTGGAGGAGAGAGGGCCGGTACTAGGAGTCTATCAGGTGAGCTGCACTGCACATATAATGATAGGAAACATAGGTGGAGAGAGCAGGCTGAGCAGGGGGCCACCTCATTAATTTGCTGCTGCTCCATCATTGTCCAATAAACCTGATCATTGTGTTTTCTGAGATCAGCTTTGCTGCTTGTGCTGTTGCTGGGTAGAGAAAAGAATTATTCCCTCTAGCTAGGATACCTGGTAACACAGAATTACAAATTTACTGGTTTATGAAACAGGTAGAATTCAGCTTTAGCTTTCATTAAACACAACCTTAAAAAATCTAACTTTGTAAAATGTTAGCAATAGAAGGAAGAAAGTGCAATGTCTGATTTCCGATGCTTTTGCAAAACTACAGGTGCACTTAGCAGCAGACAATTGTCTGGCATGGCTGTGTAGTGCTCATCCATTTGAGGAGCCAAATGAGAAACCCATTTGTATTTCCACTGGAGCTTTTGTGCACCAAGGGCATAATATATCTACATTTTAGGGCCTCTTTATTAAAAGCCAAGGCAATACTGTGACTAATTAGGAGAGAAAACATTTACAGCAGCTGATCTTTTAAAACAGCAAAGCTCTTCCCTACTTAAAGTGTACCAACATTAGAAGTAAGTTTGTTTTTTGTGAATAAATCAGTATCAACACTTTGAAAAGGTACCTGGTTGGAAAGGCAACGCTAGAAAGCTGGTCATGTGACCAAAGCCAATCTAGTTAAAATAGGCTTTCTAAGGCTGGACAGGAGAGACTATCATGGGAGAACCTGGGTGATCCATCAAACCTGGATTGATGAGTGGTGATGTTTCCAATCCTGAAAAAGATATATTCCAGATTTGCTGGATCATCCAGGTTCTCCCATAATACTCTATCTTCTCCAGTCTTGGAGAGCTTTATGTAACTAGGCCCTCTTTCATAAAAATAAAAAATCTCACTTACCTTTACATCCGCAGAGCCCCCGAGACCTCTACATCTGGCCTGGATTTAGTCCCGTGCCCATCCTAGATTCTTCTTCCAATGTAGATAAAGTGCCAGGCGCTGCCATCTTTTTCTGCCTACATCAACCAATCTCGCACTGTGCAAGCATGAGATTAGGTCAGTTAGGACAGTTGTGCTGGTAGCAGTAACTATGCATGGTTAGGTCATATCCTATACAGAGGGGCTGCTGTACAAATAAATTATGGAGGGAATCTGTCAGCACAGTCATCCTGGTTTGTTTATTCAGCAATTAGGAGCTTATCTCCTGCTCTTTGTACATCGAAAAATCACAGAGAGCTATGTGCATCATGTTTTGCCTAATGTATGCTTCAAGGGAAAGTGAAACCAGGTCAGTTGAACCATTTCAGGCACTAGTTAGTAAAAAAAATAGTAAAATGTATATTATATATATATATATATATATATTTATAAATATATATATATATATATATAATAATTGATTTTTTTTCTAGAAGGAATTATGGGAGGGTAAATTTATCTGAGGTTAGGGGATATGATGACCTAAATTTGGCTTTATTTCAGCCCTTGATAACTGGAGATGTAAAGCCTTAGGAATGATTCAATTGGCTTATAAACTGTTTTTTTTTTTTATTTTTGTTGTCTTATTTGTAAGGCGCTTACAATGTTATTTGATTTGTTATACTGGGAATCCTTTCATCCACATGAACAGAAAGAAATGAGATCATGTTCATTATTCATTCCCTCTCCAAATCTATTCTTCTGGTCTCTGGGACTCGGAGGATCTATCATGATCTCTGGATGATAGGCTAACCTTGAACCACATAATGTAAATCTTTGAGTTTGGATCAGCAGGACAGAAATACAACCCGGCGAGTCACCTCGGGGATCCACAGCATCGTTTGATTTAATTATCTCTACAGCAGCAGTATGTTCACATCTCAGGTGCTTGTCCTTCTCTGTCAGAGCTCACAAGTAATGTCACTTCTACTTTTTATTGTTCCACCAGAGCGATTAGAGATGTTGTCAGGAATGAAAGAACTGGTTTATACTGACGGGGAAGAACAAGACTCTGGAACTACAGGATCTAGAAATCAAGGACAGTTAGTAACTGCTATACATCTGTACAATAATCCAATGGAGGGAGCTGTTTTATTTAAGCTACTTGCACATTTACAAAAAAATGGATCTTGGTATCTGTCCTGCTGGAGGCGCTACAGATCTGTGAAAAACACAATGCAAGTGTGTGCATAAGGGTTTGTTAATTCCCTGAGTTTTTATAAGTTGGAAAATTGGATATTTTTTAAGTCTATTTAGTATTTATGGGTGGTTTTTATTGGGGCCCTGGGTATTATATGATTATTATTTGTATACCCAATTCAAACCAACACCAAGTTCATTATTGTGTTCTCCTTGGGGTTTGGTATGAACTAGTAATGTATTGTTACCTGCTATGGTCTATATCAGTGTTTCCCAACCTTTTCACCACGGGGGAAACCTTGAAATAACTTTCAGGTTTTCAGGGCCCCCCCTCCTATAATTATTATATCCACAGATCACAGTACATTAGAGTGGTGGTCAGTGGGAAGAATTCCTCCTACATTGCTGGCCATTGGGAAGAAAGTTTCCCTTACAGATAGCCAAAAAGAGGGACATTCCCTCCAAAACAAAAGCAGTTGGAAAATATGAAGAGGGACAGTCCCTCCAAATCAGGGACATTTGGGAAGTTTGAAGGGGACAGTCCTTCCAAATCTGTGAAAGTAAAGAGGTAAAAAGAGGGACAGTGCTTCCAAATCAGAGACAGCTGGGAGGTGTGCCTACTGTAAAAATGTCATATTTATATATTAAAAATTGTTTCCACAAATTTGTAAGCATGTTATCTGACCAGTGCCGGTGAATCTTCGGTATATCAATAGTCAAAGTAATGTCCATACTATTTCTAAGCCCCCCCACCATGGTCTTCTTTACATTTATTCCCTATACCATAGGCCCATGTCTATTCTGTATAGAAACGTTTAGAAATAAATAGGCAAAGTATCGTACAAGATTGCCGTTTCTCCCAGAAGAAAACACAGTTAATGTACTCTGCCCTGGGAATGAATCACTGAAATCACAGGCACATATTAAAGTGCTGGAGAAAATAATCGAAAAGGAGTATATTCAGTGAAATGTATTCATAGGAAAATGCAAAAGGCATTATTTCAGGAAAATACATGCCAAGCCCCCTAATTATTTTGCTGTTCTCTGGTTAATATGGTTGTAAAGCTGTAAAATAACGATCTCAATTCTAAGCCAGGTGCTCGGGCTTACGCTGCCTGCTTGAATAAGAAACGGCTGCCAGTAGCCCATTAGTCACTGAAAGCCGTATTTATTTAACTATAACTTACTTCTGTCTCTTCTCACCTGAGAAATCTGCCTCTAGTTTTATCATTTGGAGAATTATTGATGTAAAAACGATGCAGACAAGACACTAATTAGCTACTTCTTTTACAAGGAGAGGCAACCGGAGATGTGAGACTTACAGGAAGACTTAATGGGCCTGATTCATCCAGCTGCCATAGTGCTTATGGCATGCCAAAACCGGCCTTTCAAGCTAGGTTATCATATGTGAAAATATCGCTCGATATACCTGAGAAAAAAAGCATTTCGTATTTTTCACTCTTAGGATTTTGCCACAGAAAACTTTCCAGATTTGATTAAAGTATAACTGCATTCAGGACTTAATTAAAGTGTTACAGAGTGCAAACTTATCACTATAAGATGGAATGGAGGGTGCAGCGTGCATGCAGGGACCGGTAGGATTTAGAGACGTGTCTATGCTTTACCAATGAAGTTCCACATTTGAGATCTTGTTAGATCTGGGACAAGTAACTGTAAGATAAATGGAGGTATGGTATGTAGAATAAGGTGTAGTTAAACTTTAATGACTGCTTGCAATGTAAGGAGATACATAGGTTATAAAACAAGCAATCACTGACTTCTGTAGCTGCATGCACTGTGGAACAAAAAATCCATAAAACATAAGTATAGCGGTTGCAGTTGATCGCAGTAGTCTGCAGCAGGGTTGACTGTGGTCCCAAACGATCCCATTCCAGTCATTTGATATGGTTAGGAATACGTTGCAAGCAGTTACAGTGGATTACAGTGCAGTTCTTGGAAGTAAAAAGTTACTTTTGGGCACATAGTTGCTTTTCCTTCTCTGGAGGAAGAACTACACCACAACCACAGGAGCAACAACATGCAAACTCCTTACCTGAGTTGCTCCATTGGGCACATAGCAAGTCTAAGGGAGGCTTTAAAAGGGAGAGCTGAATTTCCTAAAGGTTCAGCTTCATTATTCTGCTGAGAATCTCGGGGATGAATTACTACACAGTACATGCAGCTACAAAGGCCAGTAAGGGTTTGTTTAAAGATCAATTAGTACTTATTACAAAAACACTAAAAAAAAAAAAAAATCTGTCCAGTGCAAAGTTTGCTACAGACTTTTAGCAGGGCAATGATTTTCTCCAGACTTTTAAGCAGCTTTAGGAGTAATGAGGGATCTATCTGAACTCTGATAGGATGGTTAATTATACAATTTTATGACATAAGACCATGGAACATGGCAAATGTAAACTGTAAACCCACCTTCATCGTTTATGACAAATTATTATTATAAAACAGGATTTATATTGCGCTAACATATTATGCAGCGCTGTACAATAATTAGGAGTTGTAAATGGCAGACAGATACAGACAGCCACACAGGAGGAGGAGGGGATCCTGCCTCGAAGAGCTTACAAATGTCTTCTAAAATGTAAAGCAAATCCAATATATAATATAATATATGATTTATTTCCTAAATGCAGAATAACAATAGAAAATGTTTATGTTGTCAGCAGTGGTGATGTTAATACCATGCAAGATCTTGGATCAGACAGCGAGGATGGAGTACTGCTGGACCACCCCATGGTTATCGATTGTACTCATTCAATGAATGCTTAGGGTAGAGTTCTTTTTAAGGTATCAGAATCTAATAAAAAGACAGCTATGTAAATGAATCCTCATATTAACAAACAGACCCTCAAAGTGAGTATTTCCTTCTTTTCTACATCAGATAAATGTTTTTTGTCCCCGCTGTAAATATCTCCCCATCTGAGCGGTTCTTGGAATTGGAGTATGTTAAAACAAAATGAAAACAAACAATGCAGGGTGTTGGACTGATTCTTTAACATGACTACACTCTTTTTATTAGCAGCAATGAACATTAGTTTTGACTTTCTGCAAAGACAGAACAAATAGACGCTTATTCTGAGCATGCCAGCCTGTACGTGACTCGCATCTGTAAATATCAAAGAAGCAAAAGAAAGCAATGGAATATATGTGACGTTATAGGAGTGGGGCAACTGGGGGGGGGCAGTGCAGGGTATCTGCTGGGCACATAAAGGTTGAAAGGGGAGCAATAATGCACTAAAAGACAAATATATAGATATATAGATAAATAGATACATAATTTTGAATGCCTTGATTCATGAGTCTGACAAATCTCATTCTTCTTTCTAATATACAGGAAATATAGAAGAGTATTTTCATGAATCAAAATAGACCAAAAGGCACCTTTCCATTAAATCACATCCTTGGAAGCTGAATATAATTCATTTATTTTAACATTAAAAAGAGAGACATCTTTTATCTTTATTATACAAACAAAATATATCCAGTCTGGAATTTGACGCGTTTCGCAGAATCTGCTTGCTCAGGAGTTTTGAGACTGTCCCAGTTCCAGTCCCAGCAAGAAATTGGATGTGGCACAAATTTGTCAAAATTGAGAAATGAAGGTAGAATACATATAGCAAGAGGAGAATATAGTAGCAGGAAATGGTTATTTCACTTACTGGTGTATCAATAGGGTTAGGCCACCTCTTAAAATGACCAATTTTCATTCAATGAGAAAAGAAAAGAGGTTTGTGGCTCACAACTTGGTTTAAAGAGCAGCTTGTGTTTTGAAGTAGATATTGTGAAAAAAATATACATGCAGAACAAAACCCGTTCCTGAATAACATTACACAGGATATGGGTTGTTTAGGTTCTATACATATGTGCTCCTAGCAGTCAAACAAAATATTTTAGCAAAAAGAAAGGGGGAAAACCGTGCTTAAGTTGTATGGGATCCGATGCGTTTCGCCATGAATAGGCTTTTTCCGGGATATGATAATATGCAAGCCTAAGGGTCTGTATGTTTACATAAGAAAAATACAGAAAGGACATCAATAATTAAATATACAGGCCAGAGGTCAAATTGTAGATAAAACAAACAGACTGTTTTAACGATATATGAAATATTATGCATGATGTCAAGGTTATGATTATGTAGGTAAAATAGTGAAAACATTACTTTAAATATGGAGTATATATAAATGATCAGATATATTTAAAGTAAGGCTCATAGGAAATTCATAGTTTCTATATATATATTTATATAAATCATCATTATATCAGTGGTCAACATACTTATTGTAGGGGGGCTTTTGTGCAGTTTTTGACCACCGAAGGGTTTGACTCTTTGGTCATGCTACTGGTGATAGTCAAAGACTACAGACATGCTACAGGGCTGGTTGGGGACTAAGGCCATGCTGCAAGAGATAGACAAAAATGACTGTTAAAGATCATAGCCATTACGGCTTCATTACAGTTCATCACCCCCTATACCCCCCTTTAAAAATTGGCACAATGTTTGATATTCCACTCAGCAAGATTACTTTTTAAAAGGGTAGGAGAGCTTTTTAAAGAAGTAACTGACAAAAAGAAAAATATAAAAATCATCCAAATGATGGTTTATTGAATATTGTCCCTGAATTAGCACCTAAGGAAAGAAAAAATTAACTAATAATAACTGCCTAGGGGCCAAACGGCATATACTAAAGGTCGGCTACCCTTGGACCACTAGTTGGGCTTTGGGCATTAAGGAAATGAAAGATAGAATTATGAGGATAGATTACAGGTCCCCATTTCATAGACATTTGGCCGGTTCTAGCCTTTCCGATTTTCAGACTTTTGATCATGGTTTTCTTTGCCTCAGTACACGGGAAGTCAAGGTAGCAGAAGGCAACTGCCTGCCATTTCAAGCATTCCCTGTGTTCTGACTTCTCCAAACACGGCTCTGATATCTTTCAAAAATGTTCAACAGCTTTTGATGTCTCTTGGGTCAATTTGTTTGCAGATGTTCCAAACAAGTTTTCAAAGGAGTTGCCCCCAGTCCCCTCGCAGTGAGAGCTGCAGAAACAGAAGAGATGAGAGCGTTCTTGAAAGGATACTGTAAGCTACATCACCGGAGGGCCTTCATTGCTATGCAAATATAGAGAATGTCTGCAAGAAAATGACTAGCACACTTGATGACATTCTCAGCTATCTGAAGGTAATTAACAAACAGGCTTGGGGAGAAAGGGGTTAATGAAAGCATTTCTCAGGCATCATGTACAAATTGTCTATGAAGCAGCAGTGCGCCAATTTACAAGAAATAAATGATATATAAGGCCCACCTGAGCCCCTGGTGAAATTATTTGAAATACAAATCCATGTAGTCACCTAGTACAAGCATGTTGAATACTCAGCACAGAAATATTAGTATCATAAACATGCACAGCTGGAAATTCCAAGATGAAAGGCTAAGCTGTCCCTGGCAATTAAAGCTGTTCCATAGCACAGAATGAGTTCATCCGTGTCAATCAACCTATATCTGATTTATTGGTTATTAGATTCACAGCCCTTATATTGACCGACTCTGTTCTCCAAGTGCTGCCTTACAGTGATTGGATATTTGCATATCTTATCAGCATTTCAGTATTTACTTATACATAATACATCCTCCATGTATCCAGGTATCCAGACAAGAAGAAATATATTTTCCATGCAACTCCTGCCATATGCCGATGTGGAGCCAATGTCCTATGCAATGAGTAGCTTGAAAGATTCTTTCATCTCTTTGTTGCCAGAAGAATAGATTGGTGATAAATCAGGGGGAAGCAATCTACATTTACTGGCCAAAGGATTATAATAGGTCCAGTATATAGGCCAATATATCTTCTGAAGGGTTGATGGCTTCAAGTATTTGTTTTGTTAAAGAAAATGACAGAGCTGTAAAATGTAGCACCCTAATTAGGATGGTGCTAAAACAAGATGAAGCGTGGCTTGAGTACCTCGAGTGGCATATGAATGTTGTTAAGGTCACCACTGGGTGCTTGTTACACAGGATAAGATTTAGGTGAACCGGTTTCCAGTACAGATTTTCATTAAGATGCTTGTAAACATGAAATGATCACCAATCTCATCCATTGTGGTTGGATCAGGTGGTAGCATGACATTAGAAACATGGAGGCCTAAGCCAATACTCATTTGATATTGGGTAAAGAACTGATTGCCCGAGTTGGACTTTCTTGGCTACTATTGGTAACCCATGTTGCTAAAGGTGTCTGCATATTGGATAAAAATGCAAACTAGACTATACTGTTGTAAGGACTGATGTCTATTTTTTTCTTTTTTAACCTACCAAGGCTTGTCAACCTTGTTACAGTGGAGGAACCTTTGAATTGATTTTCGGATTTCGGGAAACCCTTGTAAAATTATTATAACTACAGCTTATGAGCCTATAGTAGATTGGTGTGATCGGGATGTTGTCGATATAAAAAAAGGCCATGGGCCGTAAAGGTGTCCCTTTTAAATCGGTGGTCAGTTGGAAATGTGTCCCTTTATATTGATCAGTAGGAAGAAGGTCAGGGGAAAGAATGTCAAATTATGCTGGCAATGATTTGGAAGAGTGTTCTTATATCAGTGGCCAGAGGAAAGAATTCCCTTACATTGGTGATGAGTGGTAAGAATTTTCCTTATATCCAGTTAAGTGGGAAGATTGTCCCCATGCAATGGAGGTGAGTGGTAGGATGGCCCCTTACATTAGTGATCAGTGGAAAGAATGTCCCCTATATTGGCGATCAATGGTAAAAATGTCCCTTATATCAGTGTTGAGTGGAAAGAATATCTCCTTACAATTATGATGAATGGGAAGAAGGTTTCTACATCAGTGGTCAGTTGGAAGAATGTTGCTTTATCCTGCAAATAAAAAAATCATTGGTGTCAGTGGTTACCTACCAGAAAAAGATGAGAGAAGAGGATCCATTGGTTCTGCCAAGTGAAACTCTTCTGGAGCTATGCAGACATGTCAGGCAGGATCCAACACTGATGACTACTAACAACCTCTGAAATAACCCATTTAGTTCCATTGAAGTCTGGTTTGGAGCTTGTTAATAGGGGATGGATATCTACATCCTCACAAACAAAGCCCGATGATGCTGGAGCATTCAGAATAGTCATTGTTATTATTTTAATTATTATCAAACATTATTTGTATTATGTGCATTTAATAGGCGTTGCAAATGACAGACGGATACAGACAGTGACATAGGAGGAGGAGAGGAGCCTGTGCGCTGGAGCTTACAATCTAAGAGGTGGGGGAAGTAGCACACAATGGGAGGGGGGATATGGAATGGTGGGTAAGTAGTGAGGGTTTTAGGAGACAAAAGAAGACAAGCAAGTAAGTTTGAAAAGATGGGCTTGAAAGTAGGAGCAAGAGGAATATGATGAGCAAGACCATTCTAAAGGTTTTTGGCAACCGTAGAAAAGTCTTGGAGTTATGCATGTGATGAGGTTATCATTAATAGACCATTGGAGGAGTGAAGAGAGCGGCTAGGGGGGTATTTCAGGTCAGAAAGGTAAGTGGGACAAAAACTTTGGAGAGATTTGAAGGCAAAGCGCAGGATTTTGAATTTGATTCTGAGGCTTAATGGAAGCCAATGAAGAGAACTGGAAAGAGAGGCAGCAGAAGCATATGCAGAGTACTAGCATGTCGATGTGCAAGCATTGGTCACGATAGAAACTGGTAAAGATGATGGTCCTCACCATTTTGCACATGCCCTTACCATGACACTTGCTCTGCTTTTCTCAGAGTATCTGTGTATTCCATTAGACAGCCATGCTTTTAGTAAGTCCTGAATTAACACAAATGTTTTCTTCTCTGATCAGCCTAGATCGTTCAACATTTCATTAGGTTACCTTGGCTCTTTCTTGAAGTTTAATTAATTTTTTTTCTTTTATCCTTACTTAAAAGAGCAGCAATGAGCTATAAAAGCATTCCTAATCATCTTGATTTAATGATAGATTTTAGAGAGTGCTCACATATGAACTTCTACCTTGCCTCTGATTGGTTAACACGTTCTGGCTTCTGGGCAAAACTTTCCTTTACCATCTCTGAATAATGAAATGTACAATTAAATGTAAGTAGAAATATTTCAGTTACCCAACAGAAGAAACATAAATAGTCAGACGGATGTTGAATGGTGTCAGCCCGTGTAAAGCTGGGGGCTCCCAAGCGAGGGTTGAAATGAATGTGACTAGTGACAGCCTGTTTGTTGCTTGTGCTCCTTATATTGAATTATGCTTCAATCATTTGCATTGCACCTGCCTCCTATACACTGTGGAGTTAGACAATTTGTGGTTTACCAAGATTTATGAGTATACAGCTTGTTCTGTCCTTGTGATATTTGTGGTCCCAAACATTGATTCAAATTCTAAGCTTTGCTTAAACCAAGCCGGACATTGTATTACCTTATCACATGTGGGGTCACAGCCCTCAATTAATAAGCCACTTTGACCCCAATAATTAAAAATTGAAGCACAGATTGCCTGTTACTGATTCTTCTCAGTCACTTCTGGAGGTAAAGGTGTAGACTTTGCAGCATTTATTACCTGCAGTTTGGAATCTTAGATCACCAACCTAGCTGTGTGACGTCATTTTCGGAAATACATGGACGTCTAGCGGGTAGAATAACTTCTATGTATTCTGAGTATGCATTTAGGTGTTATCCTTGGGTTAAGCTTTAAATTAGCATGGCACATACCCCGGCTTACTCACACAAACATAAATGTGACGAGGTTGTTTGATGTGATTGTACGTAAAGCAAGTTTTTCTTTCCCATAGCGAGATGCACTAAGCGTAAAATGCATGGTGCAGGGAAACCTATTAGTCGCTGGGATAAAAGCGTCAGTACCCTTTTAAGTCTGATAGGATGTTTTGTGGAATCTTATTGAATTTAACTGCTTGCATCTACTGATATATTCACAAAGGGACTCATGCGGTGTACAATTTTTGCCAGTAAAAGTAAGAGTAAGTCTGCTCCATGGAGTCCCTTACCAAATATATTATGAATCACATGGCCGAGTGCAAGGGGTCACATGCATAACGTTCTCTGGATAGGGGCTTTCTGGATAAGCAGACCTATCATCATATTGTCTACTTTATATGAAAGAGTATATGAAAAAGTGTTTTTTTTAAAATGTGTTTTTTTTTTACAATTTTAAGGTAGGCCCCTCCCCTTGGGTCTCTATTGCCACGGCAGTAAAGACTGAATGGGAAGCCCACAGCCTCCTGGGATATATAAATCAATAATTCCAGGAGGCTGCATGCAGGCTGCTACTTCTCTGCATGCCCAATCTCATGCATGCTCAGAAAGGGCTTTCTTCTACTGTAAAGTCAGCAGAAGACCGATAAAGAAGAGGAAGAAGATGGCAGCACCCATTGTCCAGCCAGCGCCAAGACAAAAAAGGAAGACAAGATGTGCGGGATCGACTTAACTAGGATCGCGGAGGGATCGACCTTTCCACCTATATAGGTAAATGGTGTTTTTAAGAACAGTTCAGCTTTAAGTTTAATAAAATCGAAGCACAAATATGAAAGGGGTAATAATTGCAAATACCAGTGAAACAATAGTCCAATCCAGTGGTGGTAAATTATTAGATATATTGGGCATTAAATGTGGTCCCTGACACCCCCAGAAGACCTTATTTAACATTTACTATATATAGTTCTATAGAAAATGATGACAGACACCTAACATACTGCTGGGGGGAATTGTTAGAGATGGGAGACATGATATTAGTGGGGATGAAAGATGGAGATATGCTGCAGGAGACATATTAGATGAGACTTCTAGAGATCACAGCCATACCAGCACCTTTACCAATAATTACTGATAAAGCCTGAGGGTACAAAGGGCCACATTTAGCCCTAGGGCTCCAGGTTAGACACCAAATGTCCAATATAATAATGTAAATCCCCCTCCCTATACTGGGTCTTGTCTAAGCAATATGTCATTCCATCTGCCAAACCAAAGTGTTCATTTTCCTATTACATGAACTTGTCAGACAGCAGTACCTAGGCTTGCAGTGCCTTACTTATAAAATATATAACTGGTATAACAGAACCTCCAGGGTGACTAGACTTTGGTATAAGTACATGTAGCAATATGAAACAGCAGCAGAAAACTCAAGTGTGACTTTTAAACAGGGCAGGGAAACATCCTTCACAGGTGTACAGAGAGTCTAACAGTTCCATTTATAATTGCAGCAGAACAAAAATAGCAGCAGGCTCTTGCAGATCCCCTTCAGCAACTGCAAACCAATAAAGATTAAACTTCAGTAGAGCTACATACAGATACTAGATTGTAGTTGTCTGAGATGAACGCACGCCATCATCTGTACGGATGTCCCCAAACATCATTTGGTGATGCTGGATTGCTGGATAAATGTAATACAAGAGCCTGAGACATTTAATATTACATTGTTGAAAGATCTACAGGCAATGGTAAAATCAGTTTATAAAGTGAATAACCAGCTTTAGGCCTATTTGATTAGATTTTCCTTTCTTTTCTGCAGGTGGCGACTCCAACGCAACTTGCCTTGCACGGCTTCCTTTCCCACCGCGGGCAGAAATTGTAACAAACCACCACTCCCCCAACCCCCCAAAGTCTCACCCTTATTTTTACAAAAATACATACATATATTTTATAGCAGTCTACCCATTTTATTGATTTTACCAGAATTTCTCTTATTTATCTGCCAGTGGAGAAGTGGGGGTGTCCAAATAATGAAATTTCTGACAGTCCTCAATATTGCCCTGCCTGATGACATGCCCTCCTGATGAACTGAGTTCCTGTAGTAGTGAATGCAAGTTTTAAAAGTTTTAGGGCAGCACGGTGGCTCAGAGGTTGCACTCTTTCCTCTACAGCACTGGGTCCCAGGTTCAAATCTCAGCCAGGACACTATCTGCATGGAGTTTGCAGGTTCTCCCTGTGTCTCTGTGGGTTTCCTCCCAAAAACATGCAGTGAGCTTAATTGGCTTCCCTCTAAAGTTGGCCTTAGACTTTATAAATGACATATGACCATGATGGGGACATTAGATTGTGAGCCCCTCTGGGGGACAGTTAGTGACACAACTAAGGACTTTGTACAGTGCTGTGTAATATGATGGTGCTATATAAATACTGTGTAATAATAATATTAAAACTGAGGATTCTGGTATTGCCAGTCAATCTCTTCCACTACACTACCCATCTCCATGGTAAGAGGCCGTAAAAGCTGGCTAACTGAGCATCTGTTGGTGGGAGCACAGCTCCAAAAAAAGCCTTTAAGGGACAACTCATGGCCAGTCCTGGATACTATTATCCTAGGCTGCTTGATGAACATGGCTGCTGGGCTGGCTGGGTCCCTCCAGCAGTGATTCAAGGTATTAATGTTCAGACAGTGCCAATATTTTCCTCTACACTAGCCATCCCTATAGGAAGAGGTCATCTAAGGCCAAAGTATGTAAATTATGAAGCTGTTGGTGAAGCACAACTCCAAAAAAAGGAGTTTTAGGTGCCATGGCCAGGTGTTTATGGCTGCTGGGAAGACTGGGTCCCTCCAGCAGTGAATCCGGGTATCAAACTGTACAGTGCCAATCAAAAACTTCCTCAACCCCACCCATCTCTATTGGTAGAGGCCATTTCAGGCCAAAGCTGGTCATATGAGTAGCTGCTGGTGGGAGCACAAGAAAGGACATTTTAGTAATTTTATAATTTTTTATTTAGCTACTTTGTAATAACTTTAAGTTAACATTTGAGTAATGATGTACTTTAATCTATCATTATCCACAGAATAGACGCCTGGAATAAATTAAAAGACATGAATATATTACAGTCCTGGTGCACAGTCTTGTCTCACCAGAATCCTTTGTTCTCACACAGGGATTAAGGTTGATGTTATCAGCAGAGATGTATGCACAGCTATTCCTTAACAAGACAAATAAATGACTATGATAGTCCGCGCATTTACTAGGACGAGCGGCTCAGCGCTGTCCTGGAAGCATGTTGGGAAAAAAGGCTTTCTTACTAAAGAAAGTGCTCAATTAATTGGAAGTGACAGGAAGAAAATGATCTGGCTGAATGCTTTGATAAGCAATCAAGACTTAATAGATCAGGAAATATAATTGCTTACTTAATCATGCCTGGAGAGGTGCTATTTTATGTGTTGTAAACACGGAGAGAATAATCCAGTGGCAAGGGCAGCTGCCATTCTCAATATGAACGTGGCGTTTGCTGATTCCATGTGACTAGCAAGGTGATCGAGAGTGGCACAAAGGAGGAATTGTAAATGCGGAGTTGTATCAGGCGCTGGAAAACTAGCAAGCCATAAAAAGCAGCAGAGTAATGGATGCTCTAGTAAAGTAATTCAAAATAAAGTGCTATTTTTATTTATTTTTTTCATAACATTTTTTATGTAAATTTTAGATAAAAGAAGAATCATTTTCATTAGTTGTCTCCGTGTTTATTTTATATACAGTAGCTTCGTTGGCCCTCCTGTACCTGGAAATACTCACCATTAGTTTTCACAAAGACACTAATTTTTTCTGTGTGAACTGTAAATATGATATATTTTTTATTATTTCATAGGCTGGTTATTTTTATTGACCCCTAGTCTCCAATAATTATATTGCAAACATTAGGACTTTTTGGGGCACTTAAATTGAATCAAGTTACATATATGTATTAAAAGTCAAATATTGCATGATAAACATAAAAATTAATACATATTTTGTGCTAAAACTGTATTTCAATAGAATAACTTGTGGCACAAGATGAGCAACACTTAAGATATTCATCCATGGTATAACTTATTACAGTACAATATAGTTGGTGGGAGGGTAAATGTCCGGGCATTTCGTAGACAGGAAAGTCCACTGCTTTGGGCGATGGCAGCATGGTGGCTCAAGGGTTAGCACTCCAGCCTTTGC